>NW_025886541.1:0-32099 GCF_002878395.1 Capsicum annuum
TCAAAATTTTAAGGGTTTTACACCTATCCTACCTACTCGTGAACCTCTATGAAAACCCTGGGGACCATCTTGATGGCCTAATATACCACCTCTAGTAGGGGGAGGAACTACCCTAATCAGTGTGACACTCTATATTATAGGTATAACTACCCCACGCTAGAGACACTCTATAGAATACTGGTCGAAAGGCCCACAATCATAACATGCCCCTAGCGATGTAACCTCTCCATAAGTTCCAGCTAACCTAGAATAGCTACCTCGTCTAGAAAATTGAGAATTTTAATCTCTTAATGACTGATTATTACTTTGGATAGGAAAATCATTGTAGCTATCCTGACCTCCGTTAGTAATATGAAGTGCTGAATGAACAGGTCTACTAGACTAACTCTAATGCTGATAAGACTAGCTTAGATGGTACCTACCATGAGAACCTTTGCCTTTAAACCATAAAACACTCTGACTTCTACCATAACTACTCTGATAATGAAGTCATAGAGCCCTTCTCTAATCTCAAGAACTGATCTCTCAAATGCTCTCTAAGTCTATGAACCAAAAACTTCTCCAAGAAAACATCAGAGAATTATGTCCATATTAACAGAGGAGATCCAGTTGGCCTGGAATCAAGATAACCTCTCCACCAATGTCATACTATTTGGTCCAACTGAAAAGTAGTGTAATCCACCCCATGAGTCTCCACTAGAACAAAATTACAGAGCCTATCCGCATAAAAAAAAACTTAAATTTTTCCTCGCCCAATGCCCAAAAAACTAAGGCGGGGTCAATCTCAATAATCATCCCAACATCTTCTTCTCCTTATTGGACATAATAGGTTGGGCAACTACCTTCTGAGCAACTAATAGTGCTGGAGGGATCGCAACTCTTGGAGCCATAGCTATAGGTTGCGATTATCCCTCATACCACTCTGATCCGTAGACTGATCACCATCAGATAATGCACCACCAACTAATTCCCAAAGCTAAACTAAAGCATCTTTGAGTAGCTATTAAGAATAAATCTTGATAGAGAGTGGCTTTCCCTCGGCCCACCATTTATTGAGATGGAGAAATCTCTGGTGTGAAGGAAGAAATAGGGTCTGGTGAAGTCTCTCAGTCTGGATCTCTAGTTGGGGCTACATCTCTTGACTGCCCCCAACCTATGTCCTCTAGTAAGATATAGTCACAGACTCAAGGTCTTCATATCCAGTAGCAGTAGAACATATCATAACTATCTGCAAAATAGTGAAACCAGATGAATCTTAAAAACTAACATAGACTCTTAGCGCAAAATGAGCGAAGGTAGTGAAGATATCCTAAGAATGTCCTATACCCTCAAAAACATAAGAAATAGATGTCATCATTTTGATCCCCGAGACTCTACTATAAACTTTCTCTTGCACCAATAATATCGATAAACATGGCTCTGATAATAATTTCTCATGACCTAATTTCTAGAGTCATGATGGCACCTACTTTGACCCGCCAGTATGCAATCCAAACTGTATCCTGAAATGAAAGTAATAGGATAATTGGTGGAACATAGCACAAAATTTAGAATTACGCAAGTAATTGGAGCCATAGAACATATGGATAATAGCATAACTGAAGAAAAATAAGTAAAAGAGTAACAGTATCCCACAACCTAGTAAAATCTGTACAAAAGTCAAAAGCCTCTAGCAAAAAAATAAGTACTATAAATATCAAATATATAATAGTTTCAAGGTTGAAGTACCATCCAAAACAAAAAGAGAGAAAGTCAACTCCAACTCCAAAAGCTCACCTTTTCTCCAAACTCAGACCAACACTAACACAGTGATAACTAGTACTCAGATTTATACCAAAAAACGTATAAAAGTATAATATGAGTACCAAAGCAATGAGTACTGAGAAGGCATCATCGACCGACTGAGATAAATCATAATATAAATACAATAAAATGGGAGATAATAAGTTAAGTTTGGGAAAAAGTAAAAATCAGAAAAATTCTCCAAATATTAAAAGTAAATAACTGCATAAATAATAACAAGAGAACATAACATATATAACATAGCTGGGCACCAACAAGCCCAGGAAACATAAATGAAAGTAAATAGTCCAAAGAAAGCCCCCATAAGCTCGGTGGATGTAATTAATAAGAAGTAATAACAACAAAAATTCCAAACATCCAAATCTCAAAACCATAAATGTGGATCCTTCTATATTATAAAGACTGAATTCATACCAATCCCATAAATATCATAAATAAGCTCTCAATATCAGACTCAACTGGTTTTAATATCATAATCTACTGGACTCAAAAAGGTCTTAATATCATTATTTTCCATACTTAAATTAGTCTTAGCATTTCCCAAGACAAGCCTAAAATAATTTTGGACATGCCTAAATCCTTCTTAGGATCAAGAATGTAAATTGTATAACATATAAAGGCCTATTGAGTCTACAATGAGCTGGTAGAAATAGTAACTTAAAGTGAACCGGAGGGGTCTGCCTCTAACCTCAAGAGTTTGTTAGGCAATTACAACCCCAAACAAGGTTAAGATTCCAAACTCAAACTACATGGTACTAAATAAGCCTCATTGAGTCTGAAGATAGAAATCTAACCTAGGGAATGGGTAACTAGGTCAATCCTACTAAATAAGGCTAATTATCCAGCTAAATAATCTAAATTTTTCTATCTACACAGCTAATTCATATTTCCCAACCCGAGACTAGCATAATATCATACCTATACTATATCAAAGCTCAACCTAATAGGAGAAGTATACCAGGATGTCGAAGAATGCTTTGTAAAATCTACTAAATTGAAGATTTCCCCTTTTGAGAACCTCGGATAATGCCACATATAAAAATAGTAATTTATGCATTAATACACGAATAATTATATCTATATTGTATTTTTGTGCTTCGGGTCCAAAACTAAGTCAAAATCCCATGTGGGCCTTCTTACGAAATCACACATTTGAAATTGTCAACACGTCCCTCCATACTCAAGATCATTTACCCTCAAGAAAGAGTAAATTCTGAGCTCAAATGATATCATAATGAACCCATCAAATAACTAGGTATTTATGACTAAATCACAGAATTATATCAATAACTAGATGGAAACTTACTATGATTACAATGAGGAAAGAATCACCCAAGGTTCAACCTTCCAATTTTCTATGGTCTCAAGGTTAATGCTCCTAGCTTGAGAGAAATGGGAGAAAATAAGTGAAGGTCTAAAATTAATGCTATTCCAAGTGTCTGCGTAAGTAGTCACCGCCAAAGCAGCATAGTACTACTAAAGTGGTCCCTACAATGGACTGGCCTACTCTGAAGCTAAGAAGATGTCACTTAAGAGACATCTTCTTTAGTAGATAGGCCTATGCTAAAGCAACCTAGGAGGGACCAGCCATGACTGCTAAACTGTAACACCCCGTATTCAAGTATGTGTATTGGTCTTATTTATATGGAATTAATTTTTTTTATTATTTTATTTATATTGGAATTTGCCCGTCGATGGATCCATGAGAAGGTTATTGAATAAGCTTTCCAACGATATAAATATTTACAAAAATGGATAGGTTTTGGATATAATCAAGCACGTTCGAAACTATAAAACGGTGGCTGGGATATTTAGGAATAGTAAATGTGCAGGAAAATTTCCTGCACAAAAACTACTGAGGCCAACCAAATTTTTGGGTCAACTTTGAACGATCATAACTCCCTTAATATAATGAACTGGGAGAGCTGCCAAATCCAATATCGGATCATAGAGTTATGGTCGATCTACTTTAGCTTATCAAAACAGTCCCCCAAAGGACAAATTTGACATTATTTAAATTTTAAAGGCATTTTGGCCATTTCCTATTATATTATGGATGGGAATATGTGTATATATACATGTATATAAGTTCAAAAACTCATTTTCATCATTAATCATTGAGAAAGAACAAAACCTAGCCAAATTTGACCTTTAAATTACTTTTGATTCAATCGTAGAAATTCCAAAATAATTTGATAACTCGTTTGTCATCTCAAGAGCTTCGAATGACATCTATTATTTGTGCAAACAACATTTCATAATCAAGAGGTGAATTCTAAGGTATGAATATTGTTTGAATTTATTCTTTTCCATATATATATATGTGTGATAAAGGATTATATGTATTGGTTGTTATTGAAAGGTGATGGAAATAGGGTTATGGACTATTTTGCATGGTTTGGTTGTATTGAATTGTGGAAGATGGATATTGTAATTGACTTATAGAAGGTGGATATGGTGATATACTATTGAATTGATGATTATTTATGTCTATGGCTCAATTTGGTTTAATGGATTGGTTGGAAGGATAAATGAATCCAAACTTGATATTGGAGGATGTTGTATGAATATGCATGGCATGTGAATGTAATTGGAGTATAAGAAGGTTAAAGTTACACCCTTTATTGTGTAATTAAGGCTTACTACTTAACCACTAGTTTGGTGAATTCAAATAATTGAATTGTGATGGTTGGTTGCTAATACTAGATTGCTATATATGTTCATTGTAGATAAGTAATCCGAAAAGACGGGAAGTCCATTTGGGACTAGTATTGAAGGTTGATAGTCAGGTATGTAAAGCATACTCTATATCATATCTTTGGCATGAAAATGAACAATTGTTCTATTAAGAAAGTTTCCAAAGTTATTCAATAATATGTGACCCATAATCGTTTTGTCTGATGTCCTACGTTACCAATGAACTTGTTTCCACCCTACAAGATATCAAGACATTCCAATACTTACTTGTTTTCCAAATATTACATGTTTACTGCACTAATGAATATCAAAAGGTATTCGGTTCCTCAAACAAGATCCATGTGATATTAATGACTCCAAAATATTTCATTGATAAACCAATAAGTTCCTACTTCATTGTTATGGCATTGATGACTCCAAAACACTTCATTGATGTGCCAATGAGTTCTTACTTCATCGTTATTGCATTGATGCTCTATTTATATGTCTCTTATTGATGTATCATTGTTTCAAAGTATCAAAAATACGGTGGCGACCGAAATAACAATCTCAAAGATTAATTGAACTAAGTGATGGAAGTTCTCTCTTATCGGGTGCCATCCTAGGGGCATAAGCCTATCATGGGTCGATCCCTATTTATGTGTTTATGGGTGGTATCCTAGAAGCATAAGCCTATCATGGGTCGATCCGAGTTGATATGTACTGGAGGCAGCCTAATGGTCACAATACTGTACAGTAATGATTACAAAGATGATAAGAATGAAGGTAAAGTGATTGAATAAATACAATATACAGGTTGTCACAAGTTCTAGTAAGTATGGTCCACTCATATTAGGATATATTCACTTGTTTCTGATTTCTATTGAGCTCTTATATCATATGTGATTATCTACTTTACATACTCAGTACATATTTTGTACTGACGTCCCCTATGGGGGACCTGTATTTCATGCTGCAGGCACAGGTATCTCAGCTCATACACTGCACAAGTAGGAGCCAGGATATCCAGTTGCTTTTGGTGAGTTCCAGTTTGCTTTGGGGCTTTCTGTGTCATATCCAGTCACTTTTGGTATTGTATAGAAGTTAGTTATTGTCTATAGTTGCTGGGAAAGCTCAAGGGTAAGCCATTCCTACCACGGGTCCTAGTGGTATAGATAGGGCGGCTAGCCTTTGAACACAGGATTTTCTTAAGATGGATCCTCCCACTTTTACTGGATCAGATCTTAACAAGGACCCACAGGACTTTATTGATCAAATTCAAAGAGCCTTAGATGTTATGCATATAATGGATAGAGAGACAATGGAGTTAGCGGCGTATAGATTCAAATGAGAAGCTATATATTGGTATGAGGACTAGAAACGATCTAGGGGTATTGATGCATCCCCAGCTACTTGGAAAGAGTTTAAAGAGACATTTCTTGATCATTATCTTCCATTTGAGATTCGTCTAGCCCATGCAGATCAGTTTTTAAATCTTTATCAGGGGAATATGAGCGTGAGAGAGTACAGTCTCTAATTTAATTTCTTGTCGAGATATGCTCCTAATATTGTAGCTACTATGGATGACAGAGTTCATCAATATATGGATAGGTTGGATCCATATCTGGTTAGAGATTGTAATATTGCTACTTTGAACAAAGATATGGACATAACGAGGATCCAAGCTTTTGCACAAAAAATGGAAGATCAGATGTAGAGGAGAAGAATATAGGAAGTAGAAAGAGGATATTCCAAGAGGGCCAGATCTGCAGGGCAGTTCATGGCATCCCAAGGAGGGTTCAGACCATAATTTTATACTAGACCACCTAGGCCATTATCTTTTTATTCTGCAGCTATTTCCCCACCACAGTTCCAAGGGTCCAGAGGAAATCAATTTAGGCACAGAAGTGAGATTCAGAGTTCGCGGATAGTGGGGTACCAAGGGCAAGGGAATATGAGCCAACCGAGACCTCCTCGAGAGCTATGCAATAAATGTGGAAGGTATCATTTGGGCGCATGTTGGTTGGGGACCAATGTTTGCTTTTGGTGCGGTATGTCGGGGCATATGATGAGAGAATGCCCACAAAGAGGCATAGGGGGTATGGCACGACCTACGAGATTATTTGTTGCATCATCATCATCGATGCCTTATTCAGGAAGGGGTGCACAACCAATGGGTCATGTTAGAGGTGATATAGGAGCCACGAGTTCTAGCGGGGCTCAAAATCGTATATATGCTCTAGAAGATCGATATAATTTAGAGGCTTCCCTAGATATGGTTACGGGTACGTTGTCTAACTTTTCATTCGATGTATATGCCTTAATTGATCTCGGTTCTACATTATATTATGTTACTGCATTGGTTGCTGGAAAGTTCGAAAGAATACCCGAACTGTTAGTTAAGCCATTTGAAGTGTCCACACCAGTTGTGGAATCTATTATAGCTAGAAGGGTTTATCGAAACTGCATAGTAACTGTTTGTGTTCGTGATACGATGACTGATCTTGTGGAGTTAGAAATGGTAGATTTTGATGTTATAATGGGTATGGACTGGTTGGCGTCTTATTATGCCACAATTGATTGCTGCACGAAAAAGGTATATTTCTATTTTCCAAATGAATCAGTCCTTGAATGGAAAGGTGAAATTGGCAAGCCAAGAGGTAGATTTATTTCTTATTTTAAGGCAAGAAGAATGATTTTCAAGGGATACATATATCATTTAGTTAAAGTAAGGGATACAAAAGTGGAGCCACCAACTCTTCACGTTGTTCCAGTGGTAAATGAATTTTCTGATGTATTTCCTAAAGATCTTCCAGGTTTGCCTCCTGAACGAGAAGTAGAGTTTGGTATTGATGTAATACCAGGCACCCAACCAATCTCCATTCCTCCATATAGAATGGCCCCAACAGAATTACAAGAATTGAAAGAGCAATTGAAATATTTTCTAGAGAAGGGATTCATAAGGCCTGGTATGTCCCCCTGGGGAGCACTAGTGTTATTTGTGCACAAAAAAGATGGCTCGCTAAGGATGTGTATTGATTATTGACAATTTAATAAGGTGACTATTAAGAATAAATATCCTCTCCCAAGAATTGATGATTTATTTGATTAGTTACAGGGTGCCAAGTGCTTTTCTAAGATTGATTTCAGGTCAGGTTACCACCAAGTGAGGGTCAAAGAGAAAGATATACCCAAGACAGCTTTCTGAACATGGTATGGTCATTATGAGTTTATAGTTATGTTATTTGGGCTAACAAATGCACCCACAACTTGTATGGATTTGATGAATAGGGTGTTTAAGCAATTCCTGAATGTATTTGTGATAGTTTTTATAGATGATATTCTAGCTTATTCTAGATCAGAAAAGGACCATGCCAATCACTTATGACAGGCATTACAGACTCTTCGTGATTGTAAGCTTTATACAAAGTTCTCTAAATGTAAGTTTTAGTTAAAGTCGGTGGCATTTTTGGGTCATATTGTATCTAGTAAAGGGATAAAGGTTGATGCTCAAAATATAGAAGCTGTGAAGAAATGGCCAAGGCCCACAACGCTTATGGAGATTCATAGTTTTCTTGGGTTGGACGGTTATTATAGAAGGTTTGTTGAAGGCTTTTATTCCATTTCAGCACCCTTAACCAAGCTAACCCATAAAGCATCCAAATTCCAATGGAAATGATGCCTGTGAGAAGAGTTTTCAAGATTTAAAGAACAAGTTGATTTCTACACCCATGTTGGTACTTCCAGAAGGCACCGAAGGGTATAAAGTGTATTGTGATGCTTCCAGAATTGGTTTAGGATGTGTATTGATGCAGCATGGTAAGGTAATAGCATATGCTTCTAGACAATTGCGGCCACATGAGAAAAATTATCCTACACACAATCTTGAGCTGGCAGTAGTTATTTTTGCTTTAAAGATATGGCGCCATTACTTATATGGGGTTCATGTTGATACATATACTGACCATAAGAGCTTGCGGTAGCGGAGATGGCTTGAACTATTAAAGGACTAAGATGTTGATATCTTGTACCATCCAAGGAAAGCAAATGTAGTAGCTGATGTGTTAAGTCGTAAGGTTATGATGGCGCCTATAGAAAGGCAAGGGGTGATTAAAGATCTTCACCAGTTAGCTAGTTTGGGAGTTTGGCTTCTTGAAACTCCGAATAAAGAGCTTATCGTACATAATGCTGCGGAATCTTCATTAGTAACTGAAGTGAAAGAGAAGCAATATGCAGATCCTATTTTATTACAGCTTAAGGATTACGTTCAGAGTGGTATGACCAACGCATTTAAGCTTACGCAAGAAGAAGTACTTTAGTGCCAAAACCGATTGTGTGTGCCGAATGTAGACGGGCTAAGAAAGAAGATTATGATAGAGGCACATTGTTCAAGGTATTTCATTCATCCAGGATCAACAAAAATATATCAAGATTTGAAAGATATGTATTGGTGGAATGACATGAAGAAGAGCATTTCAGAATTTGTAGCTAAATGTCCAAATTATCAAAGAGTTAAAGTTGAGCACCAAAAACCCAAAGGTTATATGCAATGCATTGATCTTCCAAGCTAGAAGTGGGACATGATCAACATGGATTTTGTTATTGGTTTGCCTTGTACATCCCGAAAGTTCGATTCTATATGGGTGATTGTTGATAGGCTTACCAAATCCTCACATTTCCTACCAGTTAGGACCACTTACATAGTTGAAGAGTATGCGAAGCTGTACATTAAAGAGATAGTTCGATTACATGGAGTGCCAATCTCTATTATATTAGGTTGGGGAACCGAATTTGCCGCAAACTTTTGAAAGTCTTTTCAGAGGTGTTCGGGAACACAAGTGAAATTGAGTACAGATTTTCACCCTCAAACAGATGGACAAGCAGAACGTACCATCCAAACACTTGAATATATGCTACGAGCTTGTGTAATAGATTTTAAGGGCAACTGGAATGATCATTTACCTCTTATTGAGTTTGCCTACAATAATAGCTATCATTTAAGTATCAAAATGGCACCATATGAAGCTTTATATGGAAGGAAGTGTAGATCACCAATAGGATGGTTCGAAGTGGGTGAAACTTTTTTGTTCGGACTGAATCTTGTTTATCAAGCCATAGAGAAGGTTAAAGTAATTCAGCAACGACTGAAAATAGCCCAAAGTCGACACAAGTCATATGCAAATAGTAGAAGGAGAGGGCTAAAGTTTTCTATAGGTGATTGGATATTTTTGAAGGTATCACCAATGAAAGGGGTAATGAGATTTGGCAAGAAAGGGAAGTTGAGCCAACATTATATAGGCCCATATAAGATCACTCGAAGGTTTGGACAAGTTGCATATGAATTAGAGCTACCCCAAGAGCTCTCATCAGTACATCAAGTATTTCATGTGTCAATGCTTCGAAAGTGCATCGGAGATCCATCACATATCACTTCTACTGAGGATATGTAAGTTGTGGAAGATCTTACCTATGAGGAAGTGCCTATTACTATTCTAGATCACCAAGTTAAGAAGATGAGAAATAAAGAGATAGCATTTGTGAAAGTACGTTGGAGAAATCATCAAAAGGAAGAGATTACATGGGAAGATGAGGAAGCAATGAAATATAAGTACCCTCACTTGTTCAAAGATTTAGAACATTAACAAGTAAGTTTTTTTTTATATATGCATAGTATTTATGTGATGATGTGAATATTAATGATGGACTTGAACTTGTTTCGGTTGAATAACTACGCTAACATTCGAGGACGAATGTCCTAAAGAGGGGAAGGATGTAACACCCCATATTCAAGTACGTGTATTGGCGTATTCAAGTACGTGTATTGGTCTTATTTATATGGAATTAATTATTTTTATTATTTTATTTATACCGGAATTTGTCCGTCGATGGTTCCATGCGAAGGTTATTGAATAAGCTTTCCAACAATATAAAGATTTCCAAAAATGGATAGATTTTGGATATAATCGATCATGTTCAAAACTATAAAATGGTGGCCGGGATATTTGAATAGTAAATGTGCAGGAAAATTTCCTGCACACAAACTACTGAGGCTAGTCGAATTTTTGGGTCAACTTCGAATGATCATAACTCTCTTAATATAATGAAATGGGAGAGCTTCAACCTATGAAAAGAAATATCTATGAGTCTTCTTTCTAATGCAATTGGTTTCATCCAAATCCAACTTTTGAGTAAGGAGTTATACTCATTTTATTTCAGCCTATCAAAACAGATTTTTAGGGTCAACTTCAAATGAACATAACTCCTTGTACAGGAAGAACTGGGTGGCCTACTTTATATGAAATGAAATCCCTTTGAATTATCCTTCTAACGATACCAATTTCACCCAAATCTAATATCGGAGAAAAGATTTATGATCGATCTACTTTATCTTATCAAAATAGTCCACCAAAGGACAGATTTGACATTATTTAAATTTTAAAGGCATTTTGGTCATTTTCTATTATATTATGGACGGGAATATGTGTATATATACATGTATATGAGTTCAAAAACTCATTTTCATCATCAATCATTGAGAAAGAACAAACCCTAGCCAAATTTGACCTTTAAATTACTTTTGATTCAACCGTAGAAATTCCAAAGTAATTCGATAACTGCGTTTATCATCTCGAGAGTTTCGAACACCTATTATTTGTGCAAACAGGATTGCATAATTAAGAGGTGAATTCTAATGTATGAATATTATTTGCCTTTTTTCTTTTCCATATGTATATGTGTGATAGAGGATTATATGTATTGGTTGTTATTGAAAGGTGATGGAAATAGAGTTATGGACTATTTTGCATGGTTTGGTTGTATTGAATTGTGGAAGGTGGATATGGTAATTAAGTTATGGAAGGTGGATATGGTGATATACTATTGAATTGATGATTATATATTTCTATGGCTCAATTTGGTTTAATTGATTGGTTGGAAGGATAAATGAATCCAAACTTGATATTGGATGATGTTGTATGAATATGCATGGCATGTGAATGTAATTGGAGTATAAGAAGGTTAAAGTTACACCCTTTATAGTGTAATTAAGTCTTACTACTTAACCACTAGTTTGGTGAATTCAAATAATTGAATTGTGACGTTTGGTTGCTAATACTAGATTGCTATATATGTTCATTGTAGATAAGTAATCTAAAAAGACGGGAGGTCCATTTGGGAATAGTATTAAAGGTTGACAGTCAAGTATGTAAAGCATACTCTATAAAAGTGAACAATTGTTCTATTAAGAAAGTTTCCAAAGTTATTCAATAGCATGTGATCCATAATGGTTTTGTATGATGTCCTACATTACCAATGATCTGTTTTCCACCCTACAAGATGTCAGGACATTCCAATACTTACTTGTTTTTCAAATCTTACATGTTTATTGCACTAATGAATGTCATAAGGTATCCGGTGACTCAAACAAGATCCATGTGCTATTAATGATTCCAAAACATTTCATTGATATACCAATAAGTTCCTACTTCATTGTTATGGCATTGATGACTCCAAAACACTTCATTGATGTGCCAATGAGTTCTTACTTCATCATTATTGCATTGATGGTCTATTTATATGTCTCTTATTGATGTATCATTATTTCAAAGTATCAAAAATATGGTGGCGACTGAAATAAAAATCTCAAAGATTAATTGAACTAAGTGATGGAAGTTCTCTCTTATCGGGTGGTATCCCAAGGGCATAAGCCTATCATGGGTCGATCCCTATTTATGTGTTTATAGGTGGTATCTCAGGGGCATAAGCCTATCATGGGTCGATCCCAGTTGATATGTACCGGAGGCATCCTAATGGTCACAGTATAGTACAGTAATGATTACAAAGATGATAAGAACGAAGGTAAAGTGATTGAATAAATACAATGTACAGGTTGTCACAAGTTCTAGTAAGTGTGGTCCACTCCAATTACGATTTATTCACTTGTTTCTGATTTCTATTGAGCTCTTATATCATATGTGATTATCTACAGCTTTACATACTCAGTACATATTTTGTATTGACGTCCCCCACGAGGGACCAACATTTCATGCTGCAGGCACAGGTACCTCAGCTCATACACCGCACAAGTAGGAGCCAGGATATCCAGCTACTTTTGGTGAGCTCCAGTTTGCTTCGGGGTTTTCCGTGTCATATCCAGTCACTTTTGGTATTGTATAAAAGTTAGTTATATGGCGGGGTGTGTCTCTACCTTAGTTAAACTCTGTATATTGTCCAGAGGCTTTGTAGACCTAATGTACAGTCAAGGTGGTGTTTTGTTAATAGACGTGATGGCTTCAATGGCCAAGTATTGTATATACATATATATGTGTGCTTGAGCTTATACAGGTGATTATTTTCTTTTATATACGACATGTTGTTGTTTGAATTTCGGGTTGTCATAGAGGTATGCATGGGAAGTATAAGGTGATGAACTGGTTCTCCCAGGCCTCCTCGGTTACGGGTGTCAGTCCGCCCCAATAGGATTTGAGGCATGGCATAAAGTGTCCTTCTCTTAAGCGAATGCACTAGCTGAGTCCATACACTAGCGGACCTTGGATTTTTCCAAGTTTCCACCGACCCATCAGATTTATTCAAAATATCGAGAATACAAATGAACTCTGATACCCTATCATATTAAATATATTGGACTCAATGGCTCCATTAAAACTTACATCTAGAGTCATTTCGATGAAGGACCCACACCCAAGGGACACTTTTACCTACAATGTCTCATAGCTCCCCGAAGATTAGTTGTGGACATCAACATACCAATCTAGAGGGATCTACTTGACATTTGAACTTATACAGAGAGACTGAGAGACTGATAACCTAGGTTTTGATATCAACTTTTCACAAACCAACTAGATGGATCATGTAGACACCTACTCTAATGTACCTAGATAGGAGAACCCTCACCACCTATTTGAAATATTTATGTTGAAGTCGATCAAAATAATGAAATACTTCATTTATTATAACCAATGTATAAAATTTTAAGTACAAATATCTCCTAAAGAACTAGTTTAAATAGCTACAAGAGCAACTAAAAGAATGTAAAACTGTATACATGACTCAGCTTCTACTGTAGGAAAAACAACAAAAGTTGTGAGAGATTTTTACCATTTCAAGCATAAACCCCTTCTGATCCTACAACTAGACTACACTCTAAAAGAGGTATAGAAAGAGTAGTGTCAATAAAAATAGCACATATAGGTAAGCCTTATTGGTCGACGAATTAAATCACATAACATCACGTAAATATCCAGGAAGAAGCATAACATATAAAACTTATTTAGTCCTAGAATTTCTATTATCATCTCTTCTTAACCTGCCCGGACTTTAATATCCTTATCATAATCAACCTTAAACACCACTTATCCATTATGTCATCAATTCAGACCCTATTTCCATAATTACCCGTGAGTTCTATGATATTCTACCCCCAAGGGTCTTTAACCTTAATAATTTGTAGTTAAGCCATTATGTTTTACTTAACCCTGTTCTACAAATTTGATTATACATTAACACCCTAGTACCTTTAGGTTCGTCTAAGTCTAGAAGGCATATATAACAAGATAGTAACAACCCAACTCCCCTTCCCCAAATACGATAACAAATGCACCACCAACCATACACATATCATAGTCATAAACACAATTTCCTACCAGGTATCCTTACCTTAAGTTCATGACAAATAACTATATTCAACACCATTTGGAATTTAGTCAATACAAGTCTACAAACAAGCCAAATCAAACTATGACCACTAACAAGACTCCAAGTCAACAACAATGATACAAGCAATTATAGTAATCACATTCAGACTACATAAGTAAATTGATACCATAGAATTATATATCTACTTGCAATTAGATTGGACCACTCAATGACCCACAAAAATAATGAAAACAGAAAATATCATGCATCTCATTTTCTATAACGAAACCACCACCTAGCAATTAAGCACCTAAACCCAATTCACTCAAGGAAACTAATATAATATTAGATAACACCAAAACTCAATTCACAAAAAAAAAACAAATACAATATCAGATAACATATAAGCCTAATTTACTCAAGAAACCTATATAAATAATATGAAACTAGTAAGAAATTAATCCTTGATTAACTCAAGAAACCATGACACTCACATGTACCTTGTACACATATGCTAAGGGCTTAGGGTCACCCATTAGCCATGAACTACAGGGGATGATTTCTTGTCCATGAACCAAATCTCAGACATCAAGTGTCTACCAACCTTATACCAACCAATCTCATGATTGCTTTGGCACTGCTTTGGTGATTTTCTTCCATCATCTTTCTCGGTTTAAGTCATGTGTCGCTTCCTTACTTCTTAATTCTAAAAAGGTATGGATTTATTGATATTTTCATGGTTTCAATAATGCAAGGTTTATGTATTCAACTATTAATTAGTGGTTTTGATTATAATGGCTCTTTTATGGTTTTCTATGGTTTAATTATGATTTTATATGCATAAATAATGGTTTTGAAAAATTGGATTGTATGGTAATGGTTTAATGGTATTTGGAATAAATTTTGGTTATATTATGCGCCCAAGGTGCTTAACAAAATGCTTATAAAGATATGTTCATTGCATTGACTTTTTTAAATGAAACTCTTGCTTGTTTTCAGCTTATATATGAAACTATAAATGGTTTAAATGGTTTACAAAGGGTAAAGGCTAATTGGTTATGCTTGTGAAGAACATGGTAGTCTCCTAAGAGGTTAATATGGTAAACAGAAAGGGCACTTGAGAGTAACCTAAACCTAAATGGTATGGCTATGGATAAATCATGGAAGTATAGTTAGTATGATGATACCACAAATAATTGTCCTTTGATAATAAATGACAATTAGATCGTTTGGACATGGTTTTAATTTGGGCATTAATGGCGGAATGTGTAACTAAGTCATGGAAAATGGAGGTTCTGGGGGGATCAAAACTAAAAACTCATATTGCCGATATGAGTGATTTTTAGTGACCACGTGTGAGTGTAATTTTTATATTGGAGGGATATACTAGTTATCCCATGGGATATTTCCTGGTTATGCGACTGCGACTACACGTTCTAGGACTTTTTCAGGAGAGGAGCTTATAATACCCCGATTTGTTGAACCAAAATGCTACACGGTGCTCATTACCCCGAAGGACCATAAGCTAACCCATGACTAATATATATACCTATACACTGCAAATCATGATATAGCAATGCGGAATACATAGAACTGTAAGGCCATAAGGTTCAACTGAATAAAACACTGTGGGTGAAAATACCCAAAATAACTTAATCTTAACATAAATCTAAACATAAATCTGAAAGCCTCTAAACTATCTGAATAAGGAGTTGAAAGAACATATCTCCAACTAACTCCATAAAACTGAACTGAAGAAATAAATAAATGAATCAAATATATTTTCCTTGAATCAATGAGGACTCACTGTGTCTCTGCAACTGGAATGCTACCACTACTGTTGGGATGGAGCTTGTGTCTCAAAACCTATGGTGTAACATGAAAAGAAAGCACCATAGTGCAAATGCGTCAGTACAACTGGAGTACTGAGTATACGAGGAAGGTAGGTTGAACATAAAGGGTTTCATGCATGAACAACACTGACTAACTATTATGAACATGGGACTGTAAACACATATATATAGAAACTAGGACCGAGAATACGTGATAGCATGACCTGTAAGCTAATACATGGTTTACTGATAACTATCATGACTGATACTGAAACTGATAACATGGATGACTGTATCTGATAGTCCTGTATATACTAAAATCTGAAGAACGCCCTGAGTTCTTTTACTGAGACTGATACTGAAACTGTGAGAAGTAGTGTTTAACCAACATACCCCATGTATGCCATTATGGCTAAGATGGGGTCCAATTTCTGCTCCGACTGGAGGGGTATCAATACCATGCCATGGGTAAGGACAGCCTGTGAGTGACCCTTATCTGGTGGGTACTCAATGAGAATGGTGGGAACCCTAAACTGACAGGTTAACCCACCTCATCAACCCTAATCTGATGGGTTAAGATATCTCAACCTACGCTGTATACGTAGTTCTGGAACACAAGGATGACTACTAAGAATCACACCCTGAACTGGCGGGTGAGTTCCCATCCTTGGGTTCACTCGGTGCTAACCTTTACTCCCATCTAAAGGGACTGGACATAAATAACTGACTGTGCATGACTTAATCTTACTAAATTTCATTGACTGGCAAAATGTTACTGATATCTGAAAAATGACTAAGATCATGAGGTTTTCCTGAGTTATATGATTGACTGAAGTCTATGGAATCATAGCTTGAGTTAGGATATCGTGAAACATGACATGGGTCTAGGAACACAGCTATAGTTTTCGGGTACAAGTACCCCCAGGACTCGATGAAAGGAAACTAACACACATGACTGACTTGATCATAAGAGTAGAGTCCATAATTTATAATATCATAAGTAGGGATCTCATACTAAGCATGGTTATCAACAATGTATTGCATGGAAAGGATTTTATATCACATGAAAGTACTTGCACAATCTTAATATCATGTTCATTGCTTAATCTCACACATCTTGTTCATAATTAGGATTTGCAAATAAACATAGCATAATCTCATAAGAATAGTTCATGAGTATTCCAACAACATTTACAAGGCACATTAAAGACATAGAAGTCATTCGAACGTAAGGGCATATCATGAATCCTTCACTTAGTCACAATTTAGCTATATTGCATGATTTCTAGTTCCTTAGGTATTTTATCAAACACCTTACATGCACATCTTAAGCATAGGTGAAATCATCAAATTATACATCATGAACAACCAAACTTACATGTTTCCAACTCATATGATATCATGAATTCATAAAAACATATAAAGATTCCATCTTGGGAATCACCCAATATCAACAACATGATCATCAACACCCAACAATATAGAAATCATACTTTATAATAAAAAAGAGGGTTTTTGAGCTTTATGGATAAAAGGGATCCATAAATCGACTCAGGCATACAATTATACTAGCAAAACAAATAAGCATCAACATGGGTATGATCATATCACCAAAATCAACCAATCTTTTGTATTTTAAAGATTGATTCTAGAACTCCACAGACGAAAGAAATCTATGGATGAACACTACGCATACCTTAGAAGGAAGATTATTGATGATTGACGGAGAAATTTCCTTGAAATTGGATTTTCAAGCTTAATTATGCAACCCTAGTTTTTTTTCTCTTTTAGTGCTCTTGGATGATGAGCTTTGAGATGAAAATAGGGTTGCAATATGTTTAGAAGCTATATATTTTGTAGGATTAAGTTTATGGACGTGTAAGGAGTATTTAAGACTTAATTACCTTTAAAATAACTCAAAACGGAGTGTTTTTGACACCTGGAATTGACTTAGGCGGCGCCCAAGTGATCTCCTATGCTTGGGTTGGGCAGCACCTAACCAATCGCCTATGCTTGGGTTGGGCGGCGCCTAACCAATTGCCTATGCTTACTGTCTCTCATGAAAAAGGTCATAACTTTTTGCTCGGGTATTGGATTAAGACAAAATTGGTATCGTTGGAAAGCTAATTCGATTCTATACAATTTGGTGGGTCTAAATCAGCCAAAATACCATATTAACATCAAGTTATACTCATTCAAAGATGAACCTTTCAAAATCAAACACTAAAACTTGATGGATTCAAAAACTCTTAGCTCGATTACCTTAAGTGACTCATATGAACATGCTTAATGCATCATAAGCTATCCTATCACTAAGATATACATTGTAAGTCATGTACTCAAGTATGAATCACAGGATAGAAGATTTCATACGTAGGAATACTTATTCACTTCCTAGCTTAGAAACATGCGGGGTATTACAATATCTCCCCCTTGGAAATATTTGTCCTCGAATGAGAATTTACTGAGAAGGGATACAAGACAATAGAACATGAACTGAACATGAAGAACTGAAACTTGATCTCATGACTAACATGCTAAACATACTGAACTCATACATATCTGATGCACGGACAACTGACACATGAATGCATGACTGAGTATGAAATGGTTAATAGGTACCAAGTTTATAATGGAAACATGAACGTGAAATGAATGAGATTAAGGAGAACTGTTACCTTGAGCTTGATCTGAATTGGCGTGGAAGAGGTGAGGATACTTGGTACACATATCTATTTTTGCTTCCCAAGTAGCTCCCTCATGAGACTGATTTCGCCAAAGAACTTTGACTAGAGGGACTTCTTTGTTCCTCAATCTACGAGTCTAAGATTTTGACTGGAATCTCTTCATAAGAGAGGCTGTTCTGAATGTCGATGCTCTGAATAGGGACAACAACTGTTGGGTCACCTATGAACTTCTTTAGCAAAGAGACATGGAAGACTGGATGGACTGAGGCTAGATCTGAAGGAAACTCAAGCTCATAAGCTACCTTGCCGAAGCAACAAAGAATTCTGAAAGTACCGACATACTGGGGACTGAGTTTCCCTTTCTTGTCGAACCTCTTCACTCCCTTCATGGGAGAGATCTTAAGATAGACATATTCATTGACCTCGAACTCAAGATCCTTTCTACTAATATCTGCATAGGACTTCTATTGGCTCTGAGCAGCCCAGAGTCTCTCTCTAATCAACTGAAATTTCTTTAAGGCATCGAATACTAAGTTAGAACCTATGATTGAGGCCTCACTAACTTCGAGCCAACCAATCAGAGATCTACATCTTCTACCATAAAGAACTTTAAATGGAGCCATCTGAATACTAGAATGATAGCTATTATTGTATGCAAACTCAATCAAAGGCAAGTGGTCGTCCTAACTTCCCTTAAAGTCAATTGCACATGCCCTTAGCATATCTTCAAGAGTCTGAATGGTCCTCTCTGCTTGACCATCTGTATGAGGATAAAATGCTGTGCTGAGATAGACTTGGGTACTGAGACCCTTTTGGAATGCTTTCCAAAAGTGAGAAGTGAATTGGGTACCTTTGTCTAAGATGATAGATAATGGAACACCGTGTAATCTGACTAACTACCTGATATAGAGTTTGGCATAATCCTCAGTAGAATAAGAAGTACAAATAAGAAGAAAATAAGCTGACTTGGTCATTCTATCTGTAATGACCCAGACTAAATCATGCTGATGACGAGCTCTAGGCAAACCTGTCACAAAGTCTATGTTAAATTCTTCCCACTTCTAAGTAGGAATGGTGAACTCTTGCATGGAACCACTAGGTTTCTGATCCTCTATCTTAACCTACTGACATGTAGAGCACTTAGCCACAAACTCTGCAACATCTCTCTTTATCCCACTCCACCAATAGATCTCCTACATGTCGTGGTATATCTTAGTGGCCCCTGGTTGAATAGAGTATAGTAAACCATGCACTTCTGCAAGAATTCGCTGCCTCAATTCATCTACACCTGGAACACATAGACGACCCTGACAACAAAGAAAACCATCTCCCCCTTGGGAGAAAACCTCGACTTTCTAATTTTGAACTGACTCTTTGAGCTTGACAAGGCTAGGATCCCTGTCTTGTTTCTCTTTTACCTCAGGAACTAGTGATGACTCTGAACTACTATGAACACATATACCACCCTCTAAAGAATCGACTAAGCGAACGCCTAGTCTAGCAAGATGATGGATCTCCTGAGCCATCTTTTTCTTACTATCCTCAACGTGAGAAATACTACCCATGAAGAGTCGACTGAGAGTGTCAGCCATAACATTGGCCTTGCCCGGATGATAAAGAACACCCATGTCATAATCCTTCAAGAGCTCTAACTACCTTCTCTGGCAAATATTGGGATCTTTCTGGAAAAAGACATACTGGAGGCTTTTATGGTCTGTGAAGATATCTATATGAACTCTATAGAGATAATGCCTCCAAATCTTCAAGGCAAAGCTACCGCTGCTAACTCAAGATCATGAGTAGTATAATTCTTCTCATGTAGCTTTAACTGTCTGGAGGCGTAGGCTATGACCTTACCATGCTGCATGAGGACATAACCTAAACCCACTCTGGATGCATCATAATAGACTACAAAGCCATCTGAACTATCTGGAATAGCTAGCACTGGAGCGGAGGTGAGTCAAGTATTCAACTCTTGAAAGCTCTTCTCGCATGAATCTGACCACTGACACTTAATCTTCTTCTAAGTCAATCTGGACATGGGAGATGTAATAGAAGAAAATCCCTCGACAAACCGTCTGTAATAGCCAGCCAAACCCAAGAAACTCCTAATATCTGATTGAGATACGGGTCTAGCCAGTTTCTTACTGCCTCGGTTTTTTGAGGATCTACTCTAATGCCATCACCGAAAACAATATGTCCAAGGAATGTTACTGATCTTAGCCAAAATTTACACTTGCTGAACTTAGCAAATAATTGGTGATCCCTGAGAGTCTGAAGAACAATCCTGAGATGGTCTGCATGATAACGCTCTGTACGAGAATAGATCAGAATATCATCTATGAAGACTATGACAAACATGTCCAAGTACTGCTTGAACATATGGTTCATTAAAATCCATAAAAGTTGCAGGGGCATTGGTAAGACCAAATAAAATAAATAAAAATTTGAAGTGACCATACCAAGTATGAAAAGCTGTCTTTGGAATGTCACATTCTCTAACTCTGAGCTGATGATAGCTTGATCTGAGGTCTATCTTGGAGAAGTAACTGGCACCCTGAAGTTAGTCGAATAGATCAGAAATCCTGGGAAGAGGATATCTATTCTTGACCGTGACCTTGTTGAGTTGACGATAATCAATACATAACCTGAGAGAACCATCTTTCTTGCGCACGAATAATACTGGCGCACCCCATGAGGAAATACTGGGTCTGATGAATCCCTTATCTAAGAGATCCTTCAACTGATCTTTCAGTTCCTTGAGTTCTGCTGGTGCCATTCTATATGGTGGAATCAAAATAGGTTGAGTATTTGGAAGATGGACTATGCCGAAGTTTATTTCCCTTTCGGGAGGAATGCCTGGAAAATCTTCGGGAAAGACATCTAAGTATTCATTAACAATAGGGGCTGTTTTGAGGCTGGGATATTCAAAACTGGAATCTTTAACATGCACGAAATGATACACACACCCCTTAGAAATGATTTTCCTTGCCCAAAGGTAGGAAACAAGTTGACCCCTAAACGCTGAAATACTACCCTTCCACTCTAGGACGGGCTCATTCAGGAACTGAAACTGAACTATACTTTTTCTGCAGTCGACTGTGGCATAGTAGGAATAAAGCCAGTCAATGCCGAGAATGACATCAAAATCAGTCATATCTAACTCCACTAAATCTGTTGACATGGATTTCTGAGATATCATAACCGAACAGTTCCTGTATACCCGCTGGGCTATGATGGTTCTACCTACTGAGGTAGAGACTGAGAAAGGCTCTGCTAAGACTTCAGGACTAATTATGAAATTGCCTGATATGTATGGAGTAACAAAAGACAAGGATGCACCTGGGTCTAGCAAAGCATAAACATAAACATGGAAAATCTATAACGTACCAGTAACGACATTAGGAGAATTTTCCTGATTCTACCAGGACTAAAGAGCATAGAGTCTATTTGGGCATTGCCCACTGGTAGCACTAGAATTGGCACCCTGCGGGTTCGAGCGACTGGACTGAGCTATAGAATAATTTTGTTGACCCTGAAGACTTGACTGCAGACACTCCCTAATCTTGTGTCCTAGCTTACCACAACCAAAATAGACATCACTACCAGCTCTAAAAATGCCCTTGTGGTTCTTACCATAAGTCTAACAAAGAGGATTTGTTCAGGCACTGCTAACATTGCCCTGAGATTTAGAGCGTGGCGCTTTGTCTCTATTGCCATCTCTGATCTTTGACACTAGAGCGCTAGCAGAGGAAGGAATTGGAATGGCTGACTTGGAGAGAAATTGTGAACGGTTTCCTCCATCTGACTTAGTGTGAGTAAAGTTGAAGTTACCTGACCTTGCTCTCTTGTTCTGCCTTTTCTTTTTCTTAAACTTTTGCTCTTCTACTTCCTGGGCATGGGTCATGAGTCTTTCTAAGGTCATATCACCGATCAGCATCACAGACCTACACTCATTTACCATGCTATCGTTGACCCCTGACACAAACTGGCTCATTTTAGCTCTATTGTCTGCAACCACATGAGGATCATACCTGGCTAGTTGAGTAAATTTGAGAGAATACTCCCTAACCGTCATATTCCCATGCCTAAGGTTGATGAACTCAATAAATTTGGCTTTCCTCAACTCTTGGGGAAAGAATCTATCTAAGAAGGCCGTGACAAATTTCCCCACTCGATAGGGCCTATATCATCTAACCTCTCAGACTTCCATTATTTGTACCAATTATGAGCAACATACTGTAACTTTAGGTGGATAACTCAACACTCTCAATAGAAGTAACACCCATGATGTCGATGACCTTCTGGACTTGGTCAATAAACTCCTGAGGGTCCTCATCAGACTTAGACCTATGGAAAGATGTAGAGTTTATCCGGGTGAAGTCCCAAACCCTAGCTGCTTTGGGAGTGGCCACTGGATTGGCTAGAATGACTGGTGACCATTCATTCTGTATAGCCATGGACTGAGCAAGTGTGGTAAATGCAGCTTTAAACTCTGCATGGGAAACATATTCGCCCAAAGGATCTTCGGGCTGAGGAGCTGACTGGTTTCTTCTCTTTGGGGACATGGTCTGGAATAAGAGAAAAATGGATTAGATTGAGAGTTTAACTTGTGATTATGCTCACTAGCATGACATGAATAATAAAGAAATGGGACTGTTCATAAAACATCTTATTACCTCCCACACATAAATGTGGCGCGCAATACACCCATGTACAAGACTCTACTAGATGCGGCTTTCAAACTTCCTAGGACTCGATTAAACCTTAGGCTCTGATACCAAGTTTGTAACACCCCGATTTGCTGAACCAGAATGCTACACGATGCTCATGACCCCGAGGGACCAAAAGCTAACCCATGACTAATATTTGTACCTGTATACTGAAAATCATGATATAATAATATAGAATACATAGAACTGTAAGGCCATAAGGTTCAACTGAATAAAACCCTGTGGGTGAAAATACCCAAAACAACTTAATTTGAACGTAAATCTGAACATAAATCTGAAAGCCTATAAACTATCTGAATAAGAAGTTGATGAAACATATCTCCAACTAACTCCGCAAAACTGAACTGAAGAAATAAACAAATGAATCAAATCATATTGTCCTCGAATCAATGAGGACTCACTATGTCTGTGCAACTGGAATGCTACCACTACTGCTGGGCTGGAGATCGTGTCTCGAAACCTATGGTGTAACATGAAAAGAAAGCACCATAGTGCAAATACATCAGTACAACTAGAGTACTGAGTATACGAGGAAGGTAGGCTGAACATAAAGGGTTTCATGCATGAAAAACACTGATTGACTAATATGAATGTGAGAGTGCAAACACATATATATAGAAACTAGGACCGTGAATATGTGATAGCATGACCTGTAAGCTAATACATGATTTACTGATAACTATCATGACTGATACTGAAAATAATAACATAGACGATTGTATCTGACAGTCCTATATATACTAAAATCTGAAGAATGCCCTGAGTTCTTTTACTGAGACTGAAACTGAAACTGTGGGAAGTCATGTTTAACCGATATGCCCTATGTATGCCGTTATGGCTAAGCTGGGGTCTACTCTCTGCCCCGACCGGAGGGGTGTCAATACTGTACCACAGGTAAGGACAGCCTGTGAGTGACCCTTATCTGGTGGGTACTCAATGAGAATAGTGGGAACCCTAAATCGATGAGTTAAGCCACCTCATTAACCCTAATATGACCGGTTAAGATGTCTCAACCTATGCTGGCTACGTAGTTCTGGAACACAAGGATAACTACTAAGAATCACACTCTAAACTGACGGATGAGTTCCCATCCTTGGGTTCACTCGGTGATAACCTCTACTCCCATCTAGAGGGACTAGACATGAATAACTGACTGTGCATTACTTAATCTTACTGATTTCCATTGAGTGGCAGAATGTTACTGATATTTGACAACTGACTAAGATCCTGAGGTTTTCCTGAGTCACATGACTGACTGAAGTCTATGGAATCATAGCTTGAGTTTGGATATCATGAAATATGACACGGGTCTAGGCACACAGCTATAGTTTTCGGGTACTAGTAACCCCAGGAATCGATGGAAGGAAACTGACACACATGACTAACTTGATCATAAGAGTAGATTCCATAATTTATAATATCATAAGTAGGGATCTCATACTAAGCATGGTTATCAACAATGTATTGCATGGAAAGGATTACATATCACATGGAAATACTTGCACAATCTTAATATCATGTTCATTGCATAATCATATTGGCAACACATACCAATATCTTAGAAGTTCATGTGGATTGCATGGTTATCATACATCTTGTTCATAAGTAGGATTTGCAAGTAAACATAGCATAATCTCATAAGAAAAGTTCATGAGTATTCCAACAATATTTACAAGGCGTATAATCAACATAGAAGTCATTGGAACGTAAGGGAACATCATGAATCCCTTACTTAGTCACAATTTAGCTATATTGCATGATTTCTAGTTCCTTAGCCATTTTATCAAACACCTTACATGCACATCTAAAGCATAGGTGAAATCATCAAATTATACATCATGAACAACCAAACTTACATGTTTTCAACTCATATGATATCATGAATTCATAAAAACATATAAAGATTCCATCTTGGGAATCACCCAATATCAACAACATGATCATCAACACCCAATAATATAGAAATCATACTTTATAATGAAAAGGAGGGTTTTTGAGCTCTATGGATGAAAGGATCCATAAATCAACTCACGTATACAATTATATAGCAAAACAAATAAGCATCAACATGGGTATGATCATATCACCATAATCAACCAAGCTTTTGTATTTTAAAGATTGATTTTGGAACTCCACGGACAAAAGAAATCCGTGGATGAACACTATGCATACCTTAGAAGGAAGATTCTTGATGATTGATGGAGGAATTTCCTTGAAATTGGATTTTCAAGCTTAATTATGCAAACCTAGTTGTTTTTCTCTTTTAGTGCTCTTGGATGATGAGCTGTGAGATGAAAATAGGGTTGCAATATGTTTAGAAGATATATATTTCGTAGGGTTAAGTTTAGGGATGTGTAAGGATAATTTAAAGACTTAATTACCTTTAAAATAACTCAGAGCGGAGTATTTTTGACACCTAGAATTGACTTAGGCGGTGCCCAAGCGATCTCCTATGCTTGGGTTGGGCGGCGCCTAACCAATCGCCTATGCTTACTGTCTCTCACGAAAAAGGGCATAACTTTTTGGTCAGGTATTGGATTAAGGCAAAATTGGTATCGTTGGAAATATAATTTGATTCTATACAATTTGGTGGGTGTAAATCAGCCAAAATTCCATATTAACATTGAGTTATACTCGTTCAAACTTAACCCTTGCAAATCGAACACTAAAACTTGATGGATTCAAAAACTCTTAGTTTGTATTACCTTAAGGGACTCATATGAACATACTTAATGTATTATAAGCTATCATATCACTAGGATATTCATTGTAACTCATGTACTCAAGTATGAATCACAGGATAGGAGATTTCATATGTAGGAATACTTATTTACTTCCTAGCTTAGAAATATGTGGGGTATTATAGAGCTGAACCCATACGGCCCATGGGTATGGTTAAATAACAAGGTTACACAGCCCAGGTAATGGTTTTAAATGCATGGTAAACCCATATTCCCTTTCCTAGAACTTATATATATATGGTTGTATGCATCATGGATGGTTTTACTGGGTTATTTAAATAGCATTACTTTATCCTTATCCTAAGATACATGCTAGTGGTCATTTGTTAGCCCATCTACTGGCAGCTGTATTTCTATGCAATGCAAGAATTGACCGTTTGACTCCTCCTAGATAATGATTGACTTGGGGACAACATTTAGATTGAAGTGGTAAGCTTACATCTTTCTGAAAGGCTCCATTTCATAATACGAACAATTTTAGAAATTTTCTTTTGTTTTTTATATTGATTTTGTCCATGGTTTTGGGCATGTCCCAACCAACTATTTGTATTCTTTTGAATAGAGGCTTTGAAACACTTTTGGGGATTAGTATGGATGGGATCGGTATTGGTGTTGGCCTTAGCATTGGTATTGATGTTGGGGTTGACATTATTAGATGATATTTTTGGTTGTTCCATCCTATTATATTTTATGTTTAATTATCATATTATATTTTGATATTCTCTTTGTTTTGGTATGGTATGGATGGATGGTTTGGTGCAGGTAGACACGGTTAGGTCGGTCACGATTGTGTCCCTATCCTAGAGACTTTATGAGAGCATTTATGAAATCTTATTATGTGCTTAAAATTTAGCTCATCTAAGGCTGTGAAACTGGTTAGGTTTGGTGAAGGGAGCAGTCCACGATCTTGGTTGGACTTGGGATGCCTATTATGTCTAGGCCCTGGTTTGAGTTGTGACAAGTTGGTAACAAATCTTTAGGTTCATGGTCAATTGGGAAGTCCACAAAGCCATGTCGAGTCGAGTCTCTTTTAGGGGTGTGAAGCACTTCACACTCATAAGAAAGAGGTTACGAGAAATTTAGGAATATTTTCTTTTCTTAAAATTCTCAATTCTAGAATCTTCTCTAATCCTCGATTGTTTGTCTTTCAGATCTTGCCTCCTATATCTGGAACATAAGAAAACTCTTTCGTCCCATCTGCGGATAATACTGAAGGGATACCTCCTACATCTGGAGTACATCTTCAATCTCATAGTCCTATTTCTAATTTTTCTAGAGTTTCTCTTATTCCTCCCACTACTCCTCAGGTCCCTCAGGATAACATAAATAATATGGAGTTTTGTCAGTCTATTCATGTAATTGCTCAGGTG
Organism: Capsicum annuum; assembly: GCF_002878395.1. Classification (NCBI taxonomy): domain Eukaryota; kingdom Viridiplantae; phylum Streptophyta; class Magnoliopsida; order Solanales; family Solanaceae; genus Capsicum; species Capsicum annuum. The sequence goes on from NW_025886541.1 coordinate 27,497, forward strand.
GTTGCTACTCAGGCTGAATGGGGTATGGCTAGTGCTTTATCTGCTGAGGCCATAAGTGTTAGTCAATTTATGATGATGTGTCCTTTTACTTTTATAGGTGTGAAGGTGAAAGAAGACCCACCAGCCTTTTTAGCTAAACTGGAGAAGATATTTTGGGTTATGCAGGCTTCTGATATGGAAGGAGTTAGCTTTGTAGCTTATCAACTCAAAGATATTGCTTATTAGAGGTATGAGAAGTGGGATAGAGATAAAGGTGATATATAAGAAGAAGGGTTGTGGGAGGCTTTTCTAATGGCTTAATGGATCTTTTCTTTCCTCAAGAGTTGAGGAAAGCTAAGATAGGGGAGTTTGTGAACCTCAAGCTAATGATGATGTATATGAGGGAATATTCCTTGAAGTTTTATCAGTTGTCAAGGTATGCTTCTAATTTGGTGGTTGAAATGAGGTCAAGAATGAGGAATTTTCCTTATGGGTTAAATAAATGTTTAATTTTGGATAGCAAAATTGGTTTACTCATTAAGGATATGGGCTAGGTTGACATTTAATATGTAGTATATTGAGAATGAGAAGAGAAAGTAGGCAAAATTTGGGGATAGGAAGGGGAAGCGATGCAGGTTTTCTGATCAGTGAAGCATGCAGTCTTAGGGTGGTAGATATGGTAGAATGTGGTAGAAAAAATAGTGAGGGAGTTCTGGTTCATTTTTTGCTACTAGTGCTCCTTACACACAGCAGTCAGGCAATAGGCGTCACTAAGGTGGTGATAATTCTTGGACATAGGCTATCCAATCTCAGGTTGGTGGAGGCCAGTTTGTTTATTCATGCCCTCCTAGTCAATTCTGTTGTAGTCATCATTAGGGATTCTATAAAGAAGAGAGTGATAAGTACTTTAAGTATGGTCAGGTACCAATCAACAAGGTTGCTATGGGAGATAATAAGATTTTGGTGGGTTCATCTTCTACTCCTACACCTGGTGGTGTGGCATATGCTTCTATTACTGCTCCTAGTTCTAGTGTTGGTCAGAACAGTTTGTATGCTTTGGCGTCCCAGCAGGAATCTGAGCCATCACCTAATATTATTGCTGGTATGTTACAGATTTTTTCCTGTTACGTATATTATTTGCTTGATCTAGGATCCACTCTTTCTTATGACTCCTTATATAACTGTGTCTTTTGGTTTTGTTACATAAATTGTTTTGAACCCTTTTTTTATTTCTACCCCGATAGGAGACTCGATCATTTTTGAATGGGTCTATAGGGGTATCCTTTGATAATAGGCAGACCTTAGTAGATCTATTTGAGTTGGGGATGGTGGATTTTGATGTAATTTTGGGTATGGACTAGTTTCATTCTAGTTATGTGTCTTTAGACTGTCGAACTTGTAAGGTCATCTTTAGGTTCCCTGGTAAGCCGGAAATAGAATAGGAGGGTTGTTATTTAGCTCCTAGGGGAGATTCATTTCTTATCTTAGATCTCAAAGGTTAATCTCTAAAGGGTGTCTTTATCACCTGGTTAAGGTTAAAGATTCTAGCTCAGAAGGTCCTTTTTTTGCAGTCAGTTCTGGTAATTAATGAGTTTCTAGATGTCTTTCCAAATGATCTTCCTAGTGTTCCTCTAGATAGGAAAATAGAGTTTTGTGTTGATTTGCTTTCGGACACTCATCCAATATATAATCCTCCATATAGAATGGCTCCAGCTGAGTTAAGGGAACTCAAGGAGCAAATTAAGGATCTTCTGGATAAAGGATTTATTCATTCTAGTTTTTTTTGTGGGGTGAATCATTGTTGTTTGTGCGCAAGAAGGATAGTTCCCGTTGGATGTGCATTGACTACAAGTAGTTGAACAAGGTAACGGTCAAGTATCCTTTCCCAAGGATAGATGATCTATTTGATCAGTTGTAGGGTGCCAAATTCTTTTACAAGATAGATCTTTGATCTATGTACCATTAGCTTAAGATTAGGGAGGTGGATATCCCTAAGACAGCTTTTCGTACTCGGTATAGGTATTTTGAGTTCTTGGTGATTCATTTGGGTTGACCAATGCTCTGGTGGAATTTATAGATTTGATGAACGGGGTGTTCAGGAACTATTTGGATCTCTTTGTCATTATGTTTATTGATGACATCTTGATGAATTCAAGGAGTGGGGTGGATCATGCCAATTACCTCTGTGAGGTGTTGCATACCTTAAAGGAACAATGGTTGTTTGCCAAGTTCTCTATGTGTGAGTTTTGGTTGAATGTCATGACTTTTTTGGGTCATATTATTTCTTTCAAAGGTATAATAGTTGTCCTCAAAAGGTTGTTGGGGTGAAGGGGTGTCCTAGGCCTACAACTCCATCCAATATTCGGAGCTTCTTGGATTTAGACGGGGATTATAAGGAGTATGTAGAAAGCTTTTCATCGATAGCTGCTCCTTGACTAAGTTAACTTAGAAAAAGGTTAAGTTTTCTTGGTCAGATGCTTGTGAGGGGAGTTTTGAGAAGTTGAAGAATAGGCTGACTTCGACTCTAATTTTGACTTTGTCGAAAAGCAATGATGGGCTTATGGTTTATTGCGATGCATGTTGGGTAGGGCTTGGTTATGTTTTAATATAATATAGAAAGATGATTACCTATGCTTCTAGGTAGTTGAAGGTGCATGAGAGAAATTATCCTACTCATAATTTGGAGCTATTAGCGGTTATGTTTGCTTTAAAAATATGGTGGCATTATCTGTATGGTGTTTATGTAGATAACTTTTTAGATCATAAGAGTCTTATGTACGTGTCCACACTGAAGGAGGTTAATCTCAGGGAAAGAAATGGCTTGAGCTTCTCAAGGATTACGTTATAAGTCTTTACTACCACCAGGGTAAGGCTAACGTGGTTGTTGATGCTCTTAATAGGTTATTTAGGGGAAGTTTGTCTTATGTGGAGGAAGGAAAGTGGGAATTAGTGAAGGATATTCACCGCTTGGCCAATCTTGTAGTTTATCTCTTAGATTCCAAGGATGGTGGTGTAATGGTGAAAGAAGTGGTTCGATCATCTCTTAGTGCAAAGATTAAGGAGAAACAAGTGTTGCATCTGGTCTTGATGAAAATTACATGTGATATTGGTGGGAAAAAAGTGGCGGTGTTTGAGATTATTGGTTATGGTACTTTATGGTACCAAGGAAGGATGTGTGTTTCGAATGTGGACGTGTTGCGGCAAACGGTTTTGGATGAGGTGCATGAGTCATGCTATGTTGTCCATCCTGGCTCGACAAAGATATATGATGATCTTGAGGAGATATATTAGTGGAATGGTATGAAGAGAGATATAGTTGATTTCATGGCCAAGTGCATAGTGTATCAACGGGTTAAGGTTGAGCACATGAGGCCTAGTGGGTTGGATCAAGAAATAGAGTTTCCTAAATAAAAGTTGGAGATGATCAATATGGATTTTGTTATCGGTCTTTCTTGGTCTTGGAACCAATTCAATTTGATTTGGGTCATCATGGATAGGATGACTAAGTCTACTCACTTTTTGTCAGTAAGGACTACCTTTTCGGTGGAAGATTATGCAAAGTTGTATCTTTAAGAGATTTTGAAGCTACAAGGGGTGCCTATTTCGATTATTTTTTATCGTGGTATGCAGTTTACATCTTATTTTTGGTGGTCTTTTTAGAAAGGAATGGGGACTAAGGTTAGTCTGAGTGCGACTTTCCATTCACAGTTGGACGAGCAAGCAGAGAGAATGATTCAGACATTGGAGGTTATGCTTCGGGAATGCGTAATTGATTATGGTGATATTTGCGTTGAGCATCTACCTTTGGTAGAGTTTGGTTACAACAATAGCTATCATTCTAGCTTTAGTATGGCTCCTTTTGAGGCATCGTATGGTAAGAAGTATAGATCTCCTATTGGATGGTTTGAACTTAGTGAGGTGGATTTTTTTGTCCTGATTTGGTGTATCAAGCTATGGAGAAGGTGAAAGTGATAGGTATAGTCTTAAAGCTTCTCAGAGTCATCAAAAGTCTTATGCGGATGTTAGGCGTAGAGATTTGGAGTTTGAGGTTGGGGACAGGGTGTTCCTAAAGGTGTCTCTAATGAAGGGAGTAGTGTGGTTTGGCAAGAAGGGAAAGCTCAGTCCTTGATTTATTGGTCCTTATGTGATTTCACGGACAGTTGGTAATGTGGCTTATGAGTTGGAGTTCCCATCTACTTTGGGTTTAGTTTATTCGGTCTTTCATGTTTACATGTTGAGGAAGTGTATTAGTGATTGTTCTTTGGTCGTTCCTTTAGAAGGGTTGGATTTCTCAGATTCTCTATCTTATAAAGTGGTCCCGAATGAGATAATGGATAGGTCAATTTGTCAGTTTACGGACCAAGGATGTGGCTTCGGTTAAGGTTTTGTACCAAAACCATAAGGTAGAAGAAACAATGTGGGAAGCAGAAAAGGACATGAAGTCCAAGTATCTGTTCTTGTTTTCTGCTCCTGGTATTCGTATGGAAGGTATGTGTTCTTGAACACATCTTTAATTTTTGAGTTTGTTAAAGGAAAAATTAATGTATTTGCCTTTTTGTTTTTGAACTTTGATGAAGGCTGGGAATATGTTTGATAAAGCAAATAACTATGTGTGTGGTTAGCC
>NW_025886542.1:0-1732 GCF_002878395.1 Capsicum annuum
CACCAACGCAAACAAAAAGGGACTAAGAGTAGATCCCTGATGCAATCCTGTCAGGACAGTGAAATGCTCTGAGTCTCCTCCCGCCGTCCTCACCTGGGTTTTCGCTCCATCATACATATCCTTAATTACTCTGATATATGCCTAAGGTACTCCGCTCACCTCCAAGCATCTCCAAAGCACCTCCCTGGGGACTTTGTCGTAAGCCTTTTCCAGGTCGATAAACACCATGTGCAGATCCTTCTTCCTTTCCCTATACTGCTCCACCAACCTCCGTACAAGGTGAATTGCCTCCGTCGTCGAGCGGCCGAGCATAAATCCAAACTGGTTTTCCGAAATACACACTATCCGAAAGACATAACAAGAAACTCAAAATGGCCATAACGAGTTTGGAAAGTGGTTTTTGAGATGTCACACTCCCTAACTTTGAGTTGATGATAGCCGGAACGAAGGTCTATCTTTGAGAAATAACTTGTACCTTGTAATTGGTCAAACAAATCATCTATTTTCGGAAGGGGGTACTTATTTTTTATGGTGACTTTATTCAGTTGGCGGTAATCAATGCACATACGCAAAAAAACATCTTTCTTTCTCACAAACAACACAGGAGCACCCCAAGGAGAAACACTGGGCCTTATGAAACCCTTATCTAGTAGATCTTTGAGTTGCTCTTTCAACTCCTTAAGTTCTGCAGAGGCCATATGGTAAGGAGGAATAGAAATGGGCTAAGTATCGGGAATAAGATCAATCTCGAACTCTATCTCTCTATCTGGAGGTATCCTTGGGAGATCATCCAGAAAGACATCAGAAAACTCATTGACGAAGTTAACAGACTGGAGAGTTGGAGTCTTAGACTTAGTGTCTTTGACTCTAACCAAATGGTAAATACACCCCTTGGAAATAAGCTTTCTAGCTTTGAGGTAAGAGATAAAATGACTCTTGGGTGACACAGAATTCCCAGACCACTCAAACACGGATGCACCCAGAAACTGAAACTTGACCACTCGGGTCCGACAATCAATAGAGGTATAAGAAGAATACAACCAGTCCATACCCAAAATCACATCAAAATCTACCATGTCTAACTCAATCAGATCAGCCAATAAAACTCTATAAAGAACGGTAACAAAACACTTTTAATACACTTTCTGGGCAACAATTGAATCACCCACTAGGGTAAAAACTAGGATAGGCTCAGGAATAATCTCAGGACTCATTTCAAAATTCACAGCAATCAAAGGTGTAACATATGAGAAACTGGATCCAGGATCCAACAAAGCACACACATCAAACTGAAATATACGAAGCATACCAGTAACAATATTGGGAGAGTCATCCTGTTCCTGGCAGGACGATAAAGTATAGAATTTATTCTGGCGCTGCCCGCTAGCATTGCTAGAAGAGGTACCCTGAGTTGGGGCTGGGCGAGTCGCTGGAACTGGAGCACTAACAGTCTAAGTCTGGGTCTGAGGGCGATAGTCACGATGCCCTTGTCCATCCTATGGACAATCTCTAACTCTATGACCCATGTCACCACACCGAAAACAACCCCTCTTCTTACCCTAACACTCACCCGAATAAGCCCTACCACACTTAGGACACAGGGGACGATTTGGCTTACTGCCAGCACTGTACTGGGACCTAGATGCATATGAACTGCTACCTTACTCCTGCCTACCTCTAGGAACGGGAGCACTAGCAGATGACGGTGCTGGCATAGACGGTGCTGAGGGTG
>NW_025886543.1:0-9629 GCF_002878395.1 Capsicum annuum
TCATAATGGTTTTGAACTAATTGGGTACATGGGCATGGGAATTGGAATGGTGGTCGAGGTATTCCCCTAATTTTATGATTTTGGTAGTGAAATTGGTTTGGAGGTTGTATTTCTTAAACCCATTTATGTCCTTAGTTTTGAAATATAGGTTGTCACATAATTTGACACTACTTACCTATACTATTGCTTTGTATGAATGGTCAAAAGACTAAACATGGCTTTTGAAGGCCTTGTTTGCCATGTTTTGACTTAAATTGGAACCTCAGGGATGAGGCATTCCCTTGAGTTGATTTGATACTCTAAGAGGGGTCGAGGCATTCCCCAAACTTGATTTAACGAACAAAAAGGGTCATGGTTATGTAACCAAGCCATAAGGTGTGAGTCATAAAGGACTTGTATAAGAAACTAATGTTCGTCGGCGTAAGGGTTGGTCTTGATGTTCATGTTCTTGTGACACACATATTATACATTTGTATCCTGGACTGACATAGGGTTGGGGCATTCCCTAGTCTTTCTTGATACCTATGATTCGTGCGGATAACTCCCACTGGAGCCCTTTTAGTAGAGGGAGATGGAACTATATAGCCTATGTGTGTGTTTATGACAGTTGACCTACATAGTCTAAGCTAATGCTTTAAATCATGCTAAGCCCTGTTCCTTACCCCAACATGATTATATATATATGTATGTACATTGTGTGGATATGTATTTTACCGTGGCTTTGACTTGGCATTATTTTATCCCTTCCTCGAGTTATATGCAAGCGCTGAACCCGCTAACCATCTTTGGATGCTTTATCCGCACGCTTAGGAACCACAAACATTTGATTTTTCTGCACAATGTTAGGATTTATGGATTGTTAGCTATCATCTTTGAAGTGGTGAGCTTCCATTCTCTAGAAGAACTATGATTTTAAAGCCTTGTTTCATTTATGTCTTAGACCTACTTCTTTGGTTTTGGTTTTGGGTATCATCAGGGGCATATCTCGACTTAGATAGGTTTTTATTTCTATTAAAGGCTTCGTGGATACTGTGGATTAGGATGGTTGTTGACAATATTAGATTTTTTGAGTTTTTGATTATTCTATCTTGTTATATATTTGAAATTCAACTGCTGCTAGTGTATTTGGTTTTGTTTGACTAGGAAAAGAGAGTAGTCTCCAGTCCACGGTGGATGTGATATTCCCATCATGGACAAACCTTGGTTTGAGTCGTGACTTCTTCACTAGTTCCAAATGGAAACCAAGCAAAAACTTTAGTAAAAAAAATCTTAGATGCAAATTCTGACTATGCTAGTAGCTCCAAAATATTGATTTTAGGTTAGCTAGACCTTTGGTTCTGGTCCCATTGCACTTGAGGTTATTTCAACCTATTGGTTAAAAAGTTAAAAAATTTGAAGTATAGGCGTGGGACCCACATTTGGTTTAAATGATCTTGAATAGAAAATCTGACTTCTCTAGTAAGTTCAAAATGTCGAATTTAGTATGGTTACATAGTTCATTTGCCAAAATCAAATTCCAAATGAGTCCCAAGGCATTGTTGCAAACTTGAAAATTTTTCCATGTTTGTTGATATCTGGTGCATTGCGATCGTACAAGGGCTGATGTAATTACCCTATGGAGATCGCACATGGTGAAAGGTGATCACTCTATAGTTATCATAATCCAAGGAGTGCTATCGCGGCATCTCCATACCTAGAAAAAGATATTTAATGACCCCTTAGGCCGTATTTTAGTCATTTTCTCCCTACTCTTGAGAGCCAAAACCCCTAAATGGGTATGATAACTCAAAATTGAGTTGTGTGGATGACTTAAAAGCTTTATTATCATCTATTATCATGAGTATCTTGGTATTTAAGGTATGAATCCTTCAAATTCATGCTTGAATTTCCTAGTTTTGACTCAAAACCGAAAATTCACTTAGGCCTTGATTTTATCCTAAAGTTTTCTTGGTTAACACCTATTTCTTGAGGTTCATGATTCCTTGTTCATGTATGAACGTTGGGTTGACCTCGAAAATGCATTTTTTATAAGTGGGACGGACTTGGGGTTTTTGTTGTCGTTTCTGGACCCGAAGCAGAATGGTGTAATATGGGTATCATTATTCTCATATTGATGAGTAGATTACGAGTAGAGTTATGGCATTTTGGGATTATGAAATGAAGATGAGCATTTGGTGTATGATGTAACGATTTGCGGTTCGACTATAAGGTAGGCTTTTGTCTTCTTCATAGGATTATGCGTGTTATATATTGTGTGTGAATGTGAATGTTAAGTTTTATTACGGGTAAAATGTCTTAGTATTAGATATTAAAGTTTGAGGATAGATGAGGGTTTTGACCCGTAAATGGAAATGCTTAATATCCTTTTTGAATCTTATTGCCTTCTCCCTATATTGAACTAATTTGTAGAATGAATATGATATGGTGCTAGGTTTGGGATTTGGTTTAAGTGTTCGAATCATAGTTAATATGATTAACCTTATTTGGGATAGTCTAGTGATCTTGAAACTGTAATTTAAGTAGAGTTGACTTAAATGCCTTTATTTTTAGACAAAATTCCTATCTTAGGATTTGTTATGGCTTACTTGGCATCTCGAATTTGAAGTAGATAACTTAGCCTAGTTTGGGGTATAAATTGCCTAAATATGGACATTGAGGATTAAAAGTGGGTTCTTCCTGCTCACCTCAGGCCATGACTTGTGTTAGCCGTTGTGGACTTAGTTGCGGATGTTAGGCCTAGTTGAGACTATTGAGCTTTTAGAATAAGTTTACTTTGTGGCTTGGTAAATTGTGATGACTTTCCCTAGATTATGATTAATTGCCTATATAGATGATATTCCTCTTAGATATAATATTGGGCCTTTAGATATGTGAATTCCTCTTAGATATAATTATTGGCCTATAGAGAAGATATTCCTCTTAGATATGATATTGGGATTTTAGAGATGTTAATTCCTTTTAGATATGATTATTGGACTATAAAGATGATATTACTCTTAGATACGATATTGGGCCTTTAGTGATGTTAACTCCTCTTAGACATGATGATTGGCCTATAGTGATGATATTCCTCATAGTCATGATACATGACCTATGTATATGAGATACCTCATAGATGTGATATGCCTCGTAGTTATGAGTTATACTTATTGATGTATTATGCCTCCTATAAGTGAGATGACTTCTATGTGTGAGATGATTATAGATACTCTTTATAGCTTATAGATATATTATGCCTCGTGAATACGCTATGGCCTATAGTTTTGAGATGATTTATATATAAATGATTATTGATATGAGATCCGAATACGTATGTGGGCCTAAGGCCATGATTATGATGTTATGATTATTCTGGACACATTATTAGGCAAAAGTCCATGCTATGATATTGGTTGGATATACGGGAAGTGTTTATCCACGTAAAGGATATGGTTCTAGTATGAAAAAATATATATATTTATATGCACATCTTTCCAGTATGAGATTGAGGAAGATGTAGTATGATGTTTATGATTTCATTGATTTGGATACTGGTGATGACATGTATAGATTTGGTACATTCATGATCATTATATCTGTCAATGATGTGATTCTAGTTACACAATGATCTTATGACTATTCTTCCTAAACAAAAGTTTAAAACCAACTTTTAATCTTAAAAATAGATTTTGGTACAATAATGCGTGCCTAACTAAATGGTTAATTTATATACCTAAAAGAGGCTAATAATTATGTTTTAAGAAATTGATCGAGACCTATTCCAGTCCATGATTTGACACTATTATTTACTTTGATCGTGAGATATTCCGACCCTTTCTATACTTTTATAATGATTTAGTGTAACACCTCATATTTTTGGGCTAGAGTTTAGACCGTCGTTCCTATGTATATATACCCGAACAGAATTATTCTTGTAATGCCCCATATTTTAGGCTACAATATAGACCATGATTTTGATGCATTGATAATTCTGAAGCCATAAATCGTATGCCAATATGGCATGTTAATTATTTGCATAGTATGTGAATCCATTCAAGCTTGAATAGAGACCATAGAGGTCCTTCAACTCAAGGGCGAGTTGAAACTATTTCGATCGATTAAGTTTTAGTAGACGTTGTAATTTGTGTCAGCTTCCATCGACCATAACTCTCTGTATATGTCAAATTCGAGAGCCTATTGTGTGTCAAATGATAGGTCTTCGAGTTATTTTTCCAATGATACCAATTTTGCTAAAATCCGGCACCCAAGCAAGAAGTTATGGCCTTTCAAAGTAGTAGGCAGCGCCTATGTAAACATAGGCGATAGCATAGGCAGCACCTATGTAAAGGTTTAAGTTACTTAAACACTCCATTTTTGGGGCAAAATGATCCTTTTCCACCCTTCCTTAGCCTTAAACACGAAATTTAGTTCCCAAAGACCCCAAAATACACCTTCATTCATCAAAATTGTTCAAGAACTCTCTCTAGGGTTTCAAAATAAAAATTTAATCAACTCAAGATTCATCCGTGGGTTTTAGAAACTAATTGCATATTTGGAATCCTCTCAACGTAGGTTTCAAGAAGCATATAATATTCGTAATAATCGAGGTACGTGGGGTTATCCAAAAATCTCATGGGTCCTTAAATTCATGTTTTATAAATGGGGGTTTTGAAACTATGAATATAATTATGTTTTGAACATTTCTATAATATTAAATTTGGTCTTTAGACCTACTTCCAAATGATTTGACATATTATATATGTATATGCGTGTGTTTTGAAAAGGTGATATTTTTAGAGCATGAATTATATGAAATCCCTCTCTTGATGTGAATTTGTTTTGAATGTGCGTATGATGTATATTGTTTGAAAATATCTTGAAAAGCATGACATGAAATATTTTGAGAATTGATATGATTTTGACTTGAAAATGAGAGGGTTATTTGTGTTGAAACATATTGAATATAATGGTTGAATGAGAAGAATAATGTGATATTGATGGCTTGCAAGTCGGGTATGATGATACCCTACAGAATATGATATGTGATTGAATCAGATAAAATTTGAATGCATTGATTTTACATGAGATAGGTGGATGCCCAAAGAAGGCGTTTGAGTGTAAGGGCTCATCGCTGGAAACCATGTTTGCCGATACGAGAATTTGGTACCAGGCTAAGTGATCTTGTGTACTTGACTTTATGTCATTCCCAAATTGGGATTATAGGTAGGAGCCCAGGCTAACCGATCTTGGGCACTACCATTGGGTCGAGACACCATGCTGTGTGATCCTGTGTGTCTTCTCCTCATGTATACTTTAATCTCAGTGGCAATCGGGGTTTGATAGTTGGTGTAAATTATGTAGGGTATTCCACCTAGCTCAGCTGTATTTCATTGTTATTGAAAACAATTACATTATGCCTATGTGTTTTCAAATGATTTGATATGAAACTTCTTTATAATGGCTCTCACCTATATTATGTAAAAATATTATACTTCTATTTTGATTTCTCTGCGTACCAGTACTTTTGTATTGACCCCTTTTCCTCCCAGGTTTGGAGGCACAGTCTAGGGGTCCAGATAACCAGTAAATTTCTTCTGAAAGATCGCAAAATCAAGTGGTGAGCATTCTATATTTCAGAAGGACTGACGTCTGCTATTTTATTTATCATTTTTTAGTTTTGGGTCTGCTAGGGGCCTTGTCCTAGTTTTCAGATTGACATTGTTTCAGTCATGTAGTAGAGATTTTGCAGACAGTTTTAGAGATGTTGATTTAGATTGTGGGATACTATTCCCCATTTTCATTTTCATATGATTCTTTACCATGTTTTTGTTATATTGTGTTTCTTCCGCATTTTTTTTATCATATGAATTGTGTGCGTGATTACCAGACAGATAGGGGTGTTTCAGGCCTCATGGTTTGGAATACTCTTCACGGCTAGGCTCAGTTTGGGTCGTGACAAACTTGGTATCAAAGCACGGTTCATGGTCCTAAGATGTCTGTGAAATTACGTCGGGTAGAGTCTTGTTTATGGGTGTGTAGCGTACCACACTTATAAGCAGGAGGCTACTAGGAATTTAGGAATGTCTATCTTTCTTCATGTTCTAGTTCGTGCAATAGAGTCAGAATGTTTCTTTTTCATACTCAAATTCATGCTATGGTGTCGCCCATACAAAAGTAACAGTTATCCCAATTCTTTCCTTACTCGGACATTCTCAGACATGTGTCATCATTTGTCAATTCAAGTACAGAAGTTTAGAGTCTAAATGGTATGGTTCATTCTGATCGAATCATATAAGATTTTTACAAGAACTTGAGAAGAGTCCGTTAGTGCTTTAGAGTGTGTTGGTTCTAGTGTGAACCTTGATTTTGATAAAATCGTGCTTTTCATCCTGTAGCATTAAGTGCATTCAGTTTTTTTCAGAACTTATATTGCCAGTGTCATGCTTCAGAGGTAATAAGGTGTAGCAGAATGTTGGAATTATATTTCCACCTGAATAGCAGTGTGTGTTAAAATATTGTTTTCATGACCTATTGGTAATGAAATTAGACCAAGAAGTTGGTGAATTAAAGTCACAAAGTTAGAACTTAGAGTGAGGATGATTTACCCCTTTATAGTGATAAACTAATTTGGTAGCTAGCAGTATGTATGGAAAGTATGGTAGTCCATGGAGGAAGTGTTTGACTCCAATTTTATTTCTACAGAGTAAGATGTGTATTCTTAGTTCATTGAATAGTGCGTATTAAATCTCTGTCTCATGAAATATTGTCATCAAAGTGTTGTTGAAAACTAAAGTCTAGTGACGCCGTGTGGGTCTCTTTTGATTCACTAGCATAGTTGACTTTTCATTCATCCCATTTTCTTGTTCAAAATACAAAATCAAAGTCTATTGAAGCCGTGTGAGGCCTATTTCAATTCACTAGCAACTTGTTGTCCAACTTGTTGTTCTTATGTAGGTTTAATGTATGCATAGCTAAATCTGGTTGCATGAGATTGGGCCGGTAAAGAGATGATTCATCCTTGTGTGTTAGTTTATTACTAAAAGATAGAGAAGGAGTTATTAGGCGAGGTGAATTGTCCTTGCTTGAAGTATAAAAATTGCCAGATTAGCCAGTAGGTTATACGTGTAGAATCATGATTGTTGTGGACTTTGAAGGTAGTGTAAATGAACGCTTAGGTAAGTGATTGTGATGTGAGAAAGCAGTATAAGTAGATACGATTGTACGTGGTATAATATAAGGATAAGGTTGACCATGTCTATTATGAGGCTTTAACCTCTTGACCCTCTTTTCATTGGTAGTTGTAAACTAGTGCTACTTGTGAGAAGGTATGTATTAGATTTTTGAGATATTTGGGTAGAATGTCCCAATTTGATGGATTAGTATATTTATATTATGTTGTATTCTTCATTGATGGTAGATGATTGATACTAAACTATAGGCTTGAATTTAAATGATGTGGTGGTAAATAGTGGCAAGAGTTTGATGATGCATGTTTTGTGAGATTAAATTAGTAGGCTTGAGGTGCTAAAATAGTACATACTAATGGATTATGATAAGGAAAACCGTTAGGTCATGGTCGATTATTAAGGTTATGAAGTTCTAGTGCACTAGTGTTTCGTGATGTTTATTTATAGTTTCCAAGTGAAAAATTTTATGTAAGGTTAGGTTGTAAATCATGCATAGAACCAGATATTAAGTTTGAACAGTTGAAGTTCATAAAGGTGGATGTGATGATTTCTTGATCAATGATGTTAGTTATATGAAAGTGATCTAATAGCCATGTTAAGTGTTAGAATCTAAGTTTGAGTTTTGAAGGTTGAACCGATAGAAATAAGTGTGCAAGCCTTATACTATGACTATTGGGGCTATCGAAATATAGAGTGTATCTCAAAAGGTAGTATTAGCAGTGGGCTTTCCACTTTCATGTCTGGTCTTTCAGGTTAAGTTTTATTAATTTTGCATATTGTCATATTTTAGACCACAGAGTGCAGTGAGTGCAGTTAAGCTTAAAGTCTAGTAAAGGATCTCCCAAGCTTAAGACGATGGCTTAAAGCCAAGGGGGAGATGATAGAACAAGTAACTAAGTCAGGCTCCCAGATTCTAGTAGTGATGTCATGATGGTATAGAACGTCAGAAAGGGAGGGTGAAGCTCAACCCATTCCTATCTCAGTATTTTTCAGTGATCCCAATACATGCTCATGCCTTACATGTCAGTTCGATAATCATAGTTCATGTTCATGTATATGATAGAGAGTCACGTACTCTTCCATTTCCGAGATAATGAGTTCTAGTTCATCTAAGTAGTCGGAATCACATTCCTTATGTTATGAACTCTAGTTGAGGTCATGCAACTCATGACGCATGTACTCACTCTTTATAGTGTGCTCAGTCCCGTATAAATTTTTTTTCATGCTTCAAGATCTTATGTTTTAACCTTTTAGTGACCCTCCCTATGCAATAATAGTGGTGACGATGTAAATATTCTTATTGATGGAAGATCATAGTATGCTTGCTTAGATAAGGCCATAAGTATGAAGTAAGAGTTGGGGCCAAGTCTTTGATACACATGATGGTTAGTGAAAACGTTTGTGTGTGTATGTCTTAGGGTAGCGCGTGGGAGTTATATTGGCAATAGTTTAGAAACTATGTGAAGTACGTATTTATGGGTGGTTGCCTTGAAGTCAACATCTGGTTATAAAATAGGCTTGAATGATATTTTGGGATTGTAGTGCAAGGTCGCAATATGCAATAACGACTTCATATTAAGAGTTCAGAGTAGTCATTGAAGTGGTAAGGCATGTTATGCTTAGGATGTGATCTTTAAAAGAGGTTTAGAAGGTGGTATCATATGGTTTAGAATAATAGCGTAGTGTAGCATGTTGTATGTTTTTGTTACTTAGAGTTAGGCTTGATTGCGGTGTAAGGATTAAGCTATTTTAGACATTAGTAGAAAAAAAATATTGTCAATGCTCATATGAGAATTTTAAGCTGAATTGAATGAATATGATATTTATAGGGAATAATATAGTTAAGGGATATTCGAGAAGTGTGCTAAGCTTGAAAGTAAGAAGTTGTATTGCCAAAGGTCTGGTAATTCTATCCTAATTTAGGAGTTACATGTCTATATTCCAGACTACAGAGTGGTGTCATTGTGATGATTCCTTAGTGGGTGTCTTGTGTAATCCATACCTAAGATTCGTGTCTCCCTATTACTTCTAGAACTTCTTTAGAGAGAGTGTTGAAGAGAATACTCGAGTTAAGTATGAAGGTCCAGCATGATTCAGTCTGTATAGTCAGTAAGTCAGTTTAACAAGCAGATTCGCATGGTTTGTTTTCTCGTCTTTTCATTTATTCATGCTACCCAAAATATCAGACATGCTACTATTCCAAGATAGAGTATACAAGTAATTGCGAGTATAGATCAGTTCATGCGTCATGCATTAGATTCAGATTCCAGGGGTTCAGTTATGATTCAATTCGTAGGTGCTCTGTACATCGCCTCAGTTCCCCTAATATCTTAGTGAATTGAGCATTCATAGAGGGACATAGGATCCCAAGGGGGAGATACCTCATTCAGTTTTATGCATAGATTCTTATTACAATCCTCGCACCAGTTATCATTGCATAATCAGTCATACATTCATACGTTA
>NW_025886543.1:12629-19762 GCF_002878395.1 Capsicum annuum
CCGTTTTTGGGGCAAAATGGTCCTTTTCCACCCTTACTTAGCCCTAAACACGAAATTCAGTTCCCAAAGACCCCAAAATACACCTTCATTAATCAAAATTATTCAAGAACTCTCTCTAGGGTTTCAAAATAAAAACTCAAGCAACTCAAGATTCAACCGTGGGTTTTAGAAACTAATTGCATATTTGGAATCCTTACAACGTGGGCTTCAAGAAGCACCTAATATTCATAGTAATCGAGGTATGCGGGGTTATCTAAAAATCTCATGGGTCTTTAAATTCATGTTTTACAAATGGGAGTTTTGAAACTACGAATATAATTATGTTTTGAATGTTTCTATAATATTGAATTTGGTTTTTAGACCTACTTCTGAATGATTTGACATGTTATATATGTATATGCGTGTGTTTTGAAAAGGTGATATTTTGAGAGCATGAATTATATGAAATCCCTCTCTTGATGTGAATTTGTTTTGAATGTGCATATGATGTAAATTGTTTGAAAACATCTTCAAGCATGACATGAAATTTTTTGAGAATTGATATGATTTTGACTTGAAAATAAGAGGGTCATTTGTGTTGAAACATGTTGAATACAATGGTTGAATGCGAAGAATAATGTGATATTGATGGCTTGCAAGTCGGGTATGACGATACCCTACAGAATATGATATGTGATTAAATCAAATAAAATTTAAATGCATTGATTTTACATGAGATAGGTGGATGCCCGAAGAAGGCGCTTGAGTATAAGGGCTCATCGCCGGAAATCGTGTTTACCGATATGGGAATTTGGTACCAGGCTAAGTGATTTTGAGTACTTGACTTTATATCATTCCCAAATTGGAATTATAGGTAGGAGCCCGGGCTAAGTGATCTTGGGCACTACCATTGGGTCAAGACACTATGCTGTGTGATCTTGTGTGTCTTCCCCTCACATATACTCTAATATCAGTGGCAACTGGGGTTTGATAGTTGGTGTAAATTATGTAGTGTATTCCACCTAGCTCAGCTGCATTTCATTGTTATTGAAAACAATTACATTATGCCCATGTGTTTTCAAATGATTTGATATGAAACTGCATTATAATGGCTCTCACATATATTGGTGTAAAAATATTATACTTCTGTTTTGATTTCTCTGCATACCAGTACTTTTGTATTGACCCCCTTCTCTCCCAGGTTCGAAGGCACAGTCTAGGGGTTCAGATAACTAGTAAATTTCTTCCGATAGATCGCAGAATCAAGTGGTGAGCCTTCTATATTTTGGAAGGCCTGATGTCTGCTATTTAATTTATCATTTATTAGTTTTGGGTCAGCTGGGGGCCTTGTCCCAGTTTTCAGATAGACATTGTTTCAATTATGTAGTAGAGATTTCGCAGACGGTTTTAGAGATGTTGATTTAGATTGTGGGACACTATTCCCCATTTTCATTTTCATATGATTCTTGACCATTTTTCTATTATATTGTGTATCTTCTGCATTTCTTTTATCATATGAATTGCATGCGTGATTACTAGACAGATAGGGGTGTTTTGGGCCTCATAGTTCGGAATAGTCATCACGGTCAGGGCCCGGTTCGGGTCATGACATTTAGTCCTAAAGTTTACTTTGGGAAATGGACTTGTGAATTTACATTCTTTTAGTCACGGCTTGAGTCCGTGCTCCTATTATGTATATACATTGCTGATTCAGATGATATGCTTATATATACCCGACAAGGACGGAGGATATTAAAAAGTCCAGAGGATATTGTGATGATGATATTGATACCCGGCAAGGCTAGAGGGTGTGGAGATGATGATATTGATACCGGACAAGGCCTAAGGATGATTATATTAATGTTCATATGTGTACATCTATTGGTTTGAGTTCGGCTAGCCCTATGTATGGCATATATATAGCCCTATGTATGCTGAGTATCCCTATGTATATATATATACCTAGCAAGGCCGAAGGTTGATGATGAGGATGATAATTATGATAATGATGGATATGACAGTGATGGTTATGATGATGGTATTGTGATATTGTGGATTCTATTGTATTTATACTTGTATGCGCATTTCCTATCTCCAGTATGCACCTATGTCTATTAGCTTGTATGGGAAGGCTGCATAGATATGGGTGATGATTATGCCTTGTGTTGTTGTATGCTGATTGAACCTTCCAATCCTGGGCCGGTGGGGATACGTATAGGATCTGCTAGTCATTTGTTTGTCCAGAATAAATAGTTACTCATGCTGTTATTGATATTATTATTTTCATTGATATTATCATTGTTATGTTCAGCTTATGACAAATTGGTCATTGATTCGGTATCGAGATTTGAGGTATGATCCTGGCCTCTTCCATCTTATGATTTCATTATTATACATGATTTATTCATGATGAGACATATGAATTAGAAACCTGAGCATGTTAGTACTATATACAGATAGGATTATAATGGGGTCTTAAAATTAAGATATGATGATCTAGGTTGTGCCTCGAGATGGCCTTACCTCTACATATATATATATATATATATATTTACATCTAGCTATATGTAGCTATGGTATTACCTCATGTCCTTTCCTTCCTTTGCTTATATTTTCTGTTCATTCCTTGGCCTTGAATATTGCAATATAATCTTTGTTTGTCCTATATTCATATATTGGATAGGGATACACGGTATAGTGTTGAGATTTCTAAGTATGGTTGGAATAGTTTTAGTTCAACCTTGATACTTTCTTAGTCTTATTCTGTTAGTATCTTGGACATAAAAAGGATAGGTTATCCTTATTATATCTATAACACCCCGTATTTTGCATGTTCTGGTTCTATTTATAGGGAACTTGGTATAGCTATGTGTATAGGTAATGGGCGAGATTTGTTATGCGAGTACTGATGGTATAGATGGAGTACTAGATATGCCCATATGTTTTAGTGTGACGTAACCAAGTTAACATTGATACAACTATTTAAACTTGGTATCATAAGCTAGTATTTGAATCTAAAGTTTGAAGTGACCAAGTGTATACAAGTTGGAAGTTAGATTAAAAGGGTTGACGAAAAATGGAATAAAATATTGAGATGCTTTCTTGACTTAATTAAGCTAGTAGGTGAGTCACCTACTTGAGCTATATGGACCAAGTTAATGGATCAAATTTGGTTCGATGTTAATGTGCTCATTTGGGCCTAACTTAAGTAAATGAAAAGAAATGAACAAATGGCCCAATACTTAAATATGTCAAAGACCCAAGTTGATTGAACCCAAATAAGAATTTAAGAAAGTAGGTGCATCACCTACTTTGACCTTTTGAGCAGCTTGATCTCTTTAAGTAGGCGCATCACCTACTTGGACCTATTTGACCAATTTTGAGGTCCAAAATGCAGCTAAATAGATGGTCAAAAATAGAGCCTTTATAAGGCCAAGTTCCTGTTCATTTCCTTCAATTCCAAGCCACAAAAAGTACCATATTTAATCAAGTTCTCCCTACACCTCTCTAAAATAGCTTGGAGTGGCCCAAATTCTCCTTCTAGGGTTCTTGAAGAAACCCTCACCTAGGTAAGTGAAACAATTATGGTTTAGCATAATTCTTCCATAGATGATTAGGAAAACACGCTATTCATGCTTAATTATAAATACATGGCAGAATATAGAATAGGCTGTTGGCTCACTTTTTCATTGTTACTAAGAGACTTCTCTTTTCTTGTTTGATCTAAAGTGTGAAGGAAAGTTCAAGTTCTTGAACATTTCAAATTAGAAGGATAAGTTTTAGAAAATTGTGGTAAGGTGACTGCTTTATTTTGTCTTCCTTATATATGAATTTGGGAAAGAACTATGGATGTATTATTATTAAGAACTGAATGGATGATGAGTTCCATATTTGATTGCTACAATAAAAAGAATCTGGGGCTGTTTTGTGGACTATTTTGTGTGTATATGTTGGGGGATGCAAGGTTGATGTTGGATAAAGGTGTGATTAGTTCATATTAAAATATAAAAGAAAGGTGTGGTGGTACACCACCAAATTAATTGTTGTATATGTTTATTTCCAATGCTATTTTGTGTATCATTTGGAGGGTGTAATGAATCTAAAGTTGTTTCGAGAGATCTTATAAGAATATGTATGGTATGTGGGAGTAATTGGAAGATAAAAGGGTTAAAATAACACCCTTGATTGATAAACTAAGCGCTTACTGCCTGGCTACTATTTTGGGCAAAGTTAACTAGCCCAATGTGTTGGATAGTTACTGATATTAGTTTAACCATATAATTTATTATAGATAAACAATCCTAAAGACTGGAAGTTAAGTTGGGTTAACAGTGGAGTTATACAACCAGGTATGTAAGGCTTCTCTATGTCGTATTCTTTGGCATGAAATCTAACAGTTATGGTACAAAGTAAGCTTCTAAAGCTCTCCCATAATAAATGATACCTAGTGGAAACGCATGATCTCCAATCTAGCTAATGAGCTTGTTCCTGCTCCCTATTGTGTTAAAATACCTCACTACATACTTATTATCAAGTATACATTTTAACATTCACTAGCAAGTCTCAAGAGTTCTCCTTTAAGTCAAATAAAACCCATATGTTATTTTTAGCTCCTGAACATTTCATCCATGTACAATATGCTCCATACCTCTTTGTCATTGCATTAAGTGTTTATTCATATGTATCTTATTGGTAGATTATTGTTCAAAGGTATCAAAATGTTATGACCACCAAAGTAACAATCTCAAAGGCTAAATAAACTAAGTAACACAAATCTTAATTGAATGGATGGCAGCTCAGGGGCATAAGCCTAGCATGGGCCAATCTCGATACCTTTATATGTGTATGGAAGCTCAGGGCATAAGCCTATCATGGGATGATCCTAATGTTTATATATGGGTGGCAGCTCAGGGGCATAAGCCTAGCATGGGCCGATCCCAATTTGTCTATTTACCTCTGATCAACTGGTCATTTGTATAATATGGCTTACAAAGATTATGATGTAAGAAAAGTAAAATAAAGAAAAGAATGCAATGTTCATGACTCTACAAGTATATATAAAGGTGGTCTACTAGCATTATTTGTACACTTGTATTTGATTTCCATTGAGCTCCTATATCATGTGTGGTTACTCTTAGCCTTACATATTCAGTACATATTTTCGTACTGACGCCCCTTATGGAGGACCTGTATTTCATACAAAAGTCACATGTTCTTCAACTAATACACCTTCTCAGGAGAAGCCTAGGATATCCAACGGCTATTGGTGAGCACCAGGTTGATTCGAGGCTTTTCAAGTCTATTTTTTATATTTTGGTATTGTATAGAAGTTAAAAGTATGGTGGTGTTTTTTCCAAACCTTAACTAAATGTATATTTATCTTTTAGAGGCTTTGTAGACCAATGTAAAGTTAAGCATGGTAGTGTCTTATCTTTTAGATGTTATGGCCCCAACCGCCAAGTACGGTATATATAGTTTTGGGCTTGTCATTTATTTCTCATCAATGCATTGTATCCATGTATGGAAAAATCTTTGGTTATTATAGTTACATGCATAATAAGTTTAAGGTTATGGATTAGTTCTCTTGGGCCTTCATGGCTACGGGTGCCTGTCCTCTCCAATAGGATTTGAGGCATGACAAAAGTAGTATCAGAGCAGGTCATCCTGGGAAGTCTACAAAGCTGTGTCTATGTAGAGTATTGCTTATGGGTGTGTTGCGTACGACATCAAAAAATAGGAGGGTATGGGATATTTAGGGGTTGACTCTTCATCTTAATATCTTAGATCATGCAATAGAGCTCAAGTTGAAGGCAAAGTCATATTTAACCATTGAATCTATTTTTTTTCTTATTATAGTAAAGATGCCAATTATAAGAAAGAGTAAGAATATAGGTAAGCGATTAGATGTGGCTGTCGGAGAAGGGACTAGCAAGTCACCACCTAGACAAGTTAATCAAAGTAAGGCTCAAGCTAAGTTTGTATCTCAAACCTCTTCTACTCCTCCATCTCCAGAAGAGCTAAGAAAGGGAAGAATAATATCCTCAAAACCACCTATTAATACTACTGAGCAATATATATGGAATGCGGTACAATTGTAATCTCATATAGTTGCTGGACAAGCTCAAGGACCTATTAATACTACTGAGCAATATATATGGAATGCGGTACAATTGTAATCTCATATAGTTGCTGGACAAGCTCAAGGACAAGTTATTCTAGCCATAGGTTCTAGTGGTGCAGATAAAGCAGCTAGCCTACGAACGTAGGATTTTCATAAGTTGGACTCCCAAACTGTAAGACCCCACAAAATTCGTAGATTAACTCAGTCCTTTAAGCTTGTTAAGGGGGTCCCAGACATAGAAAATTTTAGCTAAGAATCAAGACTTAGAATCATTTTATCCTTCCAAATTTGGAAGATTTTATTTCTGACCTTCCCGGCCTTAGTTAGTTGATTACTAAATTGACTTATGATCAGGGTCACTTGTAGGTCATCTTAGGCAAGTTTCATATTTTTTGGACTAGCGTAAGGGCAAATTTCGATGCCCAAAATAGTAAAGGACTATGATAGACTCGCGTCACGAGGGACAATCAACCCAAGTAAAGGTCGCGCCTTGATGGCTACTTGACCTGAGTAGGGGTCGCATCGCAATGGCTACTTGACCCAAGCAGGGGTCGCGATGTAAGGGAAGCCATGTTTAACATTATTTTAATGAGGGTTATAGGGGAAAATGGGTCATTTTCCCCACCCTTATTCAGCCTTAACACGAAATTAATCAGCCTATAGGGAAAAATCTCATTCTTTACTCATAAACTCTCTCAAGAGCAAGCCCTAACCTCATTAAGTTAAAGAATTCAAGTTTCAAGAACTCACTTCAATCTTCTCAAAAGTAGTAATCGAGGTATGTGAAGTGTTCATCCAAGGGTCTTTTCCACCATTGGAGTCCAAGAAACTATTTTTTAAACTTCAAGTATATGGATTTCATGAATTCCATGTTGGGTTTGATTATATCCATGTTTATAATGATTAATTGGGATTCTAATCCATGTTTTATGATATGTTTCATGTGAGGTTAATTGATATGTATGTAATATCATGAGGACCCATGTAAAAGCCTTGAAATTTTTAATGGGGATTTGAATTATGATGTCTACCT
>NW_025886543.1:22762-40471 GCF_002878395.1 Capsicum annuum
GTCATGCATTGTAATGCCCCGTACTTCTACCTAGCTTAAAATTATCCCAAGAATGTTAGAAACTTACTTTAAAATATGAATATATTTTTATACACGTGGAATTTTTAAGATTTTCACTTTTTATCATGTGAGAAATTGAATTGTCTTTCTAATGATACAAATTATAATTAAATCCGGTATCAGAGAAAAAACTTATGGACGTTTTACTCAGAGCAGTCAGAATCGCCTAGATGCGACAACCAAGTTGACAGACCATCGATCTAGCGATGGACCATTGCCGACACCAATGCAGCAAATAAAGTGAGTCAACCTTCTGGATAAGGTACGACAGAAAGGTTAATGGACCGTCGAACTTACGACGGACTGTCGCCCAAGCCATCACTACTTAGACAGTGAGTCTTTTTTTTAGTCCACATCCGACGGTCGAAATGATGGACCATCGAGCCAGTGATAGGCCATTGCATGAGCCATTGTAGATCCCATTTAGTTATTTTAAGTAATTTTTAAAGGGTATTTGGATCTTTTCTACCCATTTTAACCCCTAATTAAATAAAACCAAGACTCATAAGTTCATTATTTATTGATAACATCAAATTAGGGTTTTCTCTCAAAGATCTATCCTCAAGAACAAGAAAACCTTATGTGTTTAGTTCCAAGTCAAGAATTCAAGTTTTCCTCCATCAATCTTTAAGAAATAACAACTAAGGTATGTCATATGTTGTTTCATGGGTCCTTTTCAACCATAAAGCTCAAGAATCTCTTTTAAAATCCAAGATTTTGGTATTTATGAATGTTCATGATTTAAATTGAAATGAAATTCATGTTCATGATGCTGTGAAGTTTTGATTCATGTTTTAAATTAGATATTCCAATGATTGACCCTGGTATGTGATGATTTGCATAATAACCATGATAAACCCCCTTTAAATTATAAGTTGATTAACATATCCATTATTATTAGATGTGTTGATGATTTTATAAGCTAAACTTGCTCCCCATGTGTTTGATTAAATGCCTATGTGGAAGAAAAGTGCCATACTAGTATGATAATGTGGAATCCCCATTTATGTACAAGTTTATGCATGTCCAGTGTCTGATGAAATGTCTTAGTCAATGAAATATGAATATATGTGTAGCCATTGTGGTGCTTTAAAACCTATACTTTATGAAATCTCTAACTTAATGTATTATGAATTATGATATTGGACATGTAATCAAGAAAGTCATGTCTTATTAGTTTCATGCTATCGAGTCCTGCCGGGTAGCTGTACCCAACAATTTAGTTGTATGCCTAGAGCCAGTGTTAGTTTTATGACAATCTCAGTCAAGCCGTGATTAGTAGAATTCAGTTAGTTACATGACTTTGGAAAACTCAGTAAATTCAGTATCAGTCCAGTAAATTTCAAAATCTTAGTAATCTCTGATATATCAGTAATCCTAAGTAGATATCAGATCTTAGTAATATTCCACCATTCAACAGAATTTAGTGAACTCACTCCAGTTCAGTCCAGTATATTCAGTTCAGTGTCTATTAAGATGGGAGTAGGATTCAACATCGAGTGAGCCCAAGGATGGGAACTCACCTGGGAGTAGATGGTGTGATTCTTAGAAGAAATCCTTTCACTTCAAAACTTTATAGCCAGCACAGGTTGAGACATAAGACCTGCAAGATGAGGGTAGATAAGGTGGCTTAACCTATTAGAT
Source organism: Capsicum annuum (assembly GCF_002878395.1). Lineage (NCBI taxonomy): Eukaryota > Viridiplantae > Streptophyta > Magnoliopsida > Solanales > Solanaceae > Capsicum > Capsicum annuum. Next base: position 24,467 of record NW_025886543.1, read on the forward strand.
AAGGGTCCCACCATTATTATTTGAGTACCTGTTAGATAAAGGTCACTCACAACTTATCCTAACCAGTGGCTCGGTATTGAAACCCTTCCAATTGGGGTTCCAGATTGGACCCCAACCCAACTATAATAGCATATTAAGGGTATGTCAGTTAAAGAACTACTTTCCACAATTTTAGTTACAAATTAGGACAGTCAGATACAGTCATTCAGTCTCAGTAAAAGAACTCAGATAGTTCTTTAGATTTCAGGTCTGTCAAATACAGTCAACTCAGAATAGTATGAAACTTAGATAGTTCCATCAGAACCCAGACTGTCAGATACAGTCATTCAGTATAAGTTATTTCAGTTATACCGCTATCAGTATCTCATGTTATTAGTACTCAGACTCAGTAATCATGTTATCATAAACTCAGTTATAGTTATTATATAGTCATGCATTTTAATGCCCCGTACTTCTACCTAGATTAAAATTATCCCAAGAATGTTAGAAACTTACATTAAAATATGAATCCATTTTTGTACATGTGAAATTTTAAAGATTTTCACTTTTTATTAGGTGGGAAATTGAATTAGCTTTCCAATGATACCAATTTCGTTCAAATCTGGTATCAGAGTAAACAGTTATGGATGTTTTGCTCAAAGCTGTCAGAATCACCCATGTGCGATGACCAAGTTGATGGATCGTCGCCTACACCATCACAACAAACAAAGTGAGTCAACCTTCAGGATAAGGTACGGCGAACAGATTGACGGTCCGTTGAACTTGTGATGGACTGTCGCCCAAGCCGTCCTAATTAGGTAGTGAGTTTATTTTGGTCAATGTACGATGGTCGAAATGATGGACCATTGACCCAGCGACAGACCATCGCAGATCCTATTCAGTTATTTTAAGAAATTTTTAAAGGGGTATTTGGGTCTTTTTCCATCCATTTTAACCCCTAATTATATCAGACCAAGGCTCATAAGTTCATTGTTTATTCACAATATCAAATTAGGGTTTTCTTTCAAAGATCTATCCTTAATAACATGAAAACCCTATGTGTTTAATTCTAAGTCAAGAATGCAACTTTTCTCTATCAATCTTCAAGAAATCACAACCCAGGTATGTTATGTGTTAATTCATAGGCCTCTTTCATCCATGATGCTCAAGAATCTCTTTTAAAATCCAAGATTTGGGTGTTTGTGAATGTTCATGATTTAAATTGAAATGAAATTCATGTTCATGATGCTGTGTAGTTTTGATTTACGTTTTAAATTAGATATTCCAATGATTGACCTTGGTATGTGATAATTTGCATAATAACCATGATAAACCCCGTTCAAATTACAAGTTGATTAATGTATCCATGATTATTAGATGTGTTGATGATTTTATAAGAAAAGCATGCTCCCCATGTGTTTGATTAAATGCCTATATGAAAGAAAAGAGCCATACTAGTATGATAATATGGAATCCCCATTTATGTACAAGTTTATGCATGTCCAGTGTTTGATGAAATATATTAGTCAATGAATTCTGAATATATGTATAGCCACTGTGGTTCTTTAGAACTTGTACTTCTTGAAATCTCCAACTTAGTCTATTATGGATTGTGATATTTGTCATGTATTAAAGAAAGTCAAGTCTTGTTAGTTTTATGCTATCGAGTCCTAAGGGTACTTCTAACCAACAATTTAGTTGTGTGCTTAGAGCTAGTGTGTGTTTCATGATAATCTCAGTCAAGCCATGATCAATAGAATTCAGTAAGTTACACGACTCTGGAAAATTTAGTAAATTCAGTATCAGTCCAGTAAATCTCAAAATCTCATTTATCTTAGCTAGTCATCAGATCTCATTAATATTCTACATGTAAACGAAATTCAGTGAACTTAATCTAATTCAGTCTAGTATAATCACTTCAGTATCTATTCAGATGGGAGTAGGATTCATCATCGAGTGAGCCCAAGGATGGGAACTCACCTGCGAGTAGAGGGTGTGATTCTTAGAAGCAATCCTGAACTCCAGAACTACGTAGCCAGCGTAGGTTGAGACATCAAACCTGCTAGATAAGGGTAGATAATGTGGCTTAACCTCTTAGATTAAGGTCCACCCATTCTCATTAGAGTACCTGTTAGATGAGGGTAACTCACAGCTTGTCCTTACCAGTGGCGTAGAATTGAAACCCTTCTAATTGGGGTTACAGATTCGACCCCAACTCAGCTGTAATAACTTATTAGGGGCATATCGGTTAAAGGACAACTTCCCACAGTTTCAGTTATAGATCAGTACTGTCATATATAGTCATTCAGTATCAATAAAAGAACTCAGATAGTTTTTAGATTTCAGGACTGTCAAAAACAGTCAACTCAGAACAGTACAAAACTCAACTAGTTTCATCAGAACCTAGACTGTCAGATACCGTCATTCAGTATAAGTTATTTTAGTAATACAACTACCAGTATCTCATGTTATCAGTACTCAGACTCAGTGATTATGTTATCACAAACTCTATTATAGTTATTATGTATTCATGAATTATAATAACCCATATTTCTACCCAGCTTAAAATTATCCCAAAAATGTTAGAAACTTACTTTGAAATATGAATCCCTTTTTGTACACATGGAATTTTTAAGATTTTCACTTTTTATCATTTTAGAAATTGATTTACCTTTCCATCGGTACCAATTTCGTTCAAATTCGGTATCAGAGTAAAAAGTTATAGACATTTTACTCAGAGCTGTCAAAATCGCCCAAGTGCGATGGCCAAGTTGATAGACCGTTGATCTAGTGACGGACCGTCGCCTACACCGTTGCAGCAAAGAAAGTGAGTCAACCTTCTAGATAAGGTATGATGAATAGTTTAATGGACTGTTGAACATGCGATGGACCATCGTCCAAGCTGTCGCTACTTAGGCAGTGAGTCGTTTATTTGCTCTATGTACGACGATCAAAATAATGGACCATCTAGCCAACGACAGATCGTCGCATGAGCTATCATAGATTTCATTCAGTTGTTTTAAGTAATTTTTAAATGGGTATTTGGGTCTTTTTCCACCCGTTTTAGCCCCTAATTATATCAGACCAAGGCTCATAAGTTTATTATTCATTCACAATATCAAATTAGGGTTTTCTTTCAAAGATCTATCCTGAATAACAAGAAAATCCTATGTATTTAATTCCAAATCAAGAATTCAAGTTTTTCTCTATCAATCTTTAAGAAATAACAATCCAGGTATGTCATGCATTGATTCAAGGGCCCCTTTCACCCATAAAGCTCAAGAATCACTTTTAAAATCCAAGATTTGGGTATTTGTGAATGTTCATGATTTAAATTGAAATAAAATTCATGTTCATGATGCTGTGTCATTTTGCTTCCTGTTTTAAAGTAGATATTCCAATGATTAACCTTGCTATGTGATGATTTGCATAATAACCATGATAAAACCCCTTCAAATTACAAGTTGATTAATGTATCCATGATTATTAGATATATTGATGATTTTATAACCAAAGCATGCTCCCCATGTGTTTGATTAAATGCCTATGCGAAAGAAATGTTCCATACTAGTATGATAATATGGAATCCCCATTTATGTACAACTTTAAGCATATCCAGTGTTTGATGAAATGTCTTAGTCAATGAATTATGAATGTATGTGTAGCCATTGTGGTACTGTAGAACTTGTACTTCATGAAATGTTTCACTTATTGTATTATGGATTATGATATTGGTCATGTATTAAAGAAAGTCATGTCTTGTTAGTTTCATGCTATCAAGTCCTGAAGGTACTTATACCCAATAATTTAGCTGTGTGCCTAGAGCCAGTATAAGTTTCATGATAATCTCAGTCAAACCATGATCAGTAGAATTCAGTCAGTTACATGACTCTAGAAAATTTAGTATATTCAGTAAATTCAGTATCAGTCCTGTAAATTTCAAAATCTTAGTAATCTCAGCTAGTTACTATATCTCAGTATTATTCCACCAATCAATGAAATTTAGTGAACTCAATCCAGTTCAGTCTAGTATATTCAATTCAGTGTCTATTCAGATGGGAGTAGGATTCATCATTGAGTGAGCCCAAGGATGGGAGCTCACCTGCGAGTAGAGGGTGTGATTCTTAGAAACAATCCTTGCACTCCAGAACTACGTAGCCAACGTAGGTTGAAATATCAAAACTGCTAGATGAGGGTAGATAATATGGCTTAACTTGTTAGATGAGGGTTCCACCATTCTTGTTAGAGTACCTATTAGATGAGGGTCACTTAAAGCTTTTCCTTACTAGTGGTGCGGTATTGAAACCCTTCTAATTGGTGTTACAGATTGGACCCCAACTCAGCTATAATAACTTATTAGGGGCATGCTGGTTAAAGGACTACTTCCCACAGTTTCAGTTATAGATCAGGACAGTCAGATACATTCATTCAGTCTTAATAAAAGACCTCAGACAATTCTTTAGATTTTAGGACTGTCAAATACAGTCAACTCAGAATAGTACAAAACTCAACTAGTTCCATCAGAACCTAGACTATCAAATACAGTCGTTCAATATTAGTTATTTTAATTATACAGCTATCAGTATCTCATGTTATCAGAACTCAGACTCAGTGATTATATTATCACGAACTCTATTATAGTTATTATGTAGTCATGCATTGTAATACCCCATACTTCTACCTTGCTTAAAATCATCCCTAGAATGTTAGAAACTTACTTTGAAATATGAATCCATTTTTGTACACATGGAATTTTTAAGATTTTTACTTTTTATCGTGTGGGAAATTGAATTAGATTTCCAACGATACCAATTTCGTTCAAATCTGGTATTGGATTAAAAAGTTATTGACGTTTTACTTAGAGCTATCAAAATCGTTCAAGTGCGACGGCTAAGTTGAAGGACCGTCGATCTAGCAACAGATCATCGCCTACACCATCACAGCAAAGAAAATGAGTCAACCTTTTGGATAAGGTGTGACGAACAGGTTGATGGACAGTCGAACTTGCAATGGACCGTTGCCCAAGCCATCGCTACTTAGGCAGTGAGTCTTTTTTCTGTTCCACGTATGACGGTCGAAATGATGGACCATCGAGCTAGCGATAGACCGTTGCATGAGCCATCGTAGATCCCATTCAGTTTTTTACGTAATTTTTAAAGGGGTATTTGGGTCTTTTTCCACCCGTTTTAACCCCTAATTATATCAGACCAAGGCTCATAAGTTCATTATTTATTCACAATATCCAATTAGGGTTTTCTTTCAAAGATCTATCCTGAATAACAAGAAAACCCTATGTTTTTAATGCCAAGTCAAGAATTCAAGTTTTCCTCTATTAATCTTCAAGAAATCATAACTCAGGTATGTCATGTGTTGATTCATGGGCCCCTTCACTCATGAAGCTCAAGAATCTCATTTAAAATCCAAGATTTGGGTATTTGTGAATGTTTATAATTTAAATTAAAATGGAATTTATGTTCATGATGCTATGTGATTTTGATTCATGTTTCAAATTAGATATTCCAATGATTGACCCTGGTATGTGATGATTTGTATAATAACCATGATAACCCCATTCAAATTATAAGTTGATTAATATATCCATAATTATTAGATATGTTGATGATTTTATAACCAAAGCATGCTCCCCATGTGTTTGATTAAATGCCTATATGAAAGAAAAGTGCCATACTAGTATGATAATATGTAATCCCTATTTATGTACAATTTTATGCATGTCCAATATTTGATGAAATGTCTTAGTCAATGAATTATGAATATATGTGCAGCCATTGTAGTGCTTTAGAACTTGTACGTCATGAAACATCCAACTTATTGTATTATGGATTTTGATATTTTTCATGTATTCCAGAAAATTATGTCTTGTTAGTTTCATGCGATTGAGTCCTGGGGTACTTGTACCCAACAATTTAGCTGTGTGCCTAGAGCCAGTGTCAGTTTCATGATAATCTCAGTCAAGCCATGATCAGTAGAATTCAGTCAGTTACATTACTCAAGAAAATTTAGTAAATTTAGTATCAGTCCAGTAAATCTTAAAATCTGACTAATCTCAGTAATCTCAGCTAGTTATTAAATCTCAGTAATATTTCGTCAGTCAACTGAATTCAGTGAACTCAATCCTGTTCAGTCCAGTATATTCAGTTTATTATCTATTTATATGGGAGTAGGATTTAGCATCGAGTGAGCCCAAGGATGGGAACTCACCTGCGAGTAGAGGGTGTGATTCTTAGAAGCAATCCTTGTGCTCTAGATCTACATAGCCAGCGTAGGTTGAGATATCAAACCTGTTAGATAAGGGTAGATAAGGTGGCTTAACCTATTAGATGAGGGTCCCACTATTCTCATTATAGTACCTATTAGATGAGGGTCACTTATATCTTGTTCTTACCAGTGGCGCGGTATTGAAACTCTTCTTATTAGGGTTACAGATTGGACCTCAACTCAGCTATAGTAGCTTATTAGGGGCATGCCAGTTAAAGGAATACTTCCCACAGTTTCAGTTACAGATCAAGATTGTCAGATACAGTCATTTAGTTTCAATAAAAGAACTCAGATAGTTCTTTAGATTTCAAGACTATCAAATACAGTCAACTCAGAACAATAAGAAACTCAGCTAGTTCCATCAGAACCTAGACTGTCAAATATAGTCGTTCAATATCAGTTATTTTAGTTATACAGCTATCAGTATCTCATCTTATCAGTACTCAGACTCAGTAATCATGTTATTACAAACTCTGTTATAGTTATTATATGGTCATGCATTGTAATACCCCGTACTTCTACCTAGCTTAAAATCATCCCAAGAATGTTAGAAACTTACTTTAAAATATGAATTCATTTTTTACACGTGAAATTTTTAAGAGTTTCACTTTTTATTGTGTGGAAAATTGAATTAGCTTTCCAACGATAGTAATTTCATTCAAATCCGGTATCAGAGTAAAAGGTTATGAACGTTTTACTAAGAGTTGTCCAAATCGCCCAGGTGCGACGGCCAAGTTGATGGACCGTCGATCTAGAAATGGACCATCACAACAAATAAAGTGAGTTAACATTCTGGAGAAGGTATGACAGACAGGTTGATGGACCATTGAACTTGTGACGGACCGTCGCCCAATCCATCGCTACTTAGGCAGTGAGTCTTTTTGGTCCATGTACAACGGTTGAAATGATGGACCATTGAGCCAGTGGCAGACCATCGCATGAGCCGTCACAAATCCCATTCAATTATTTTAAGTAATTTTTAAAAGGGTATTTAGGTCTTTTTCCACCCGTTTTAATCCCTAATTATATCGGACGAAGGCTCATAAATTCATTATTCATTCACAACATCAAATTAGGGTTTTCTCTCAAAGATCTATCCTCAAGAATAAGAAAAACCTATATGTTTTATTCCAAGTCAAGAATTCAAGTTTTCCTCCATCAATATTCAAGAAATCATAACCCAGGTATATCATGTGTTGATTCATGGGTCCCTTTCTCCCTTGAAGCGTAAGAATCTCTTTTAAAATCCAAGATTTGGATATTTGTGAATGTTCATGATTTAAATTGAAATGAAATTCATGTTCATAATGCTGTGTGGTTTTGATTCATGTTTTAAATTAGATATTCCAATGATTGACCCTGGTATGTGAAGATTTGCATAATAACTATGATAAAACCCCTTCAAATTACACGTTTATTAATGTATCCATGATTATTAGATGTGTTGATGTTTTTATAACCAAAGCATGCTCCACATGTGTTTGATTAAATCCCTATGTGAAAGAAAAGTGCCATACTAGTATGATGATATGGAATCCCTATTTATGTACAAGTTTATGCATGTCCAATGTTTTATGAAATGTCTTAGACAGTGAATTATAAATATATGTGTAGCCATTGTGGTGCTTTAGAACTTGTACTTCATGAAATCTCCTACTTATTGTATTATGGATTGTGATATTGGTCATGTATTCAAGAAAGTCATGTCTTGTTAGTTTCATGCTATCGAGTCTTGGGGGTACTTGTACCCAACAATTTAGCCGTGTGCCTAGAGCCAGTGTCAATTTCATGATAATCTTAGTTAAGCCGTGATTAGTAGAATTCAGTCAGTTACATGACTCTGGAAAATTCAGTAAATTCAGTATTAGTCCAGTAAATCTCAAAATCTCAGTAATATCAGTAATCTCAGAAATCTCAGCTAGTTAGCAGATCTCAGTAATATTCCGCCAGTCAACGTAATTTAGTGAACTCAATCCAGTTCAGTCCAGTATATTCAGTTCAGTGTCTATTCAGATAGGATTAGGATTCAATATCGAGTGAGCCCATGGATTGGAACACACCTGCGAGTAGAGGGTGTGATTCTTAGAAGCAATCTTTGTGCTCCAGAACTACATAGCCAGAATAGGTTGAGACATCAAACCTACTAGATGAGGGTAGATAAAGTGGCTTAACCTATTTGATGAGGGTCCCACTATTCTCATTAGAGTACCTGTTAGATAAGGGTCACTCATAGCTTGTCCTTACCTGTGGAGTAGTATTGAAACCTTTCCAATTTGGGTTACAGATTAGACCCCAACTCAACTATAGTAACTTTTTAGGGGCATGTCAGTTAAAGGACTACTTCCCACAGTTTTAGTTATAGATCCAAACTATCAGATAAAGTCATTCAGTCTCAATAAAAGAACTCATATAGTTCTTTAGATTTTAGGACTATCAAATACAGTCAACTCAGAACAGTATGAAACTCAGTTAGTTCTATCAAAACCTAGACTGTTAGATACAATCATTTAGTATCAGTTATTTTAGTTATATAGCTATCAGTATCTCATGTTATCAGTACTTAGACTTAGTAATTATGTTATCACGAACTCTGTTATAGTTATTAGTAGTCATGCATTGTAATACCCCGTACTTCTACCTAGCTTAAAATCATCCCAAGAATGTTAGAAACTTACTTTGAAATATGAATTCATTTTTGTAAATGTGAAATTTTTAAGATTTTCACTTTTTATCATGTAGAAAATTGAATTAGCTTTCCAATGATACTAATTTCGTTCAAATCCAATATCGGAGTAAAAAGTTATGGACATTTTACAAAGAGATGTCAGAATTACCCAAGTACGATGACCAAGTTGATGGACCATCGATCTAGAGACGGACCATCGCCTACACCGTCCTAGCAAAGAAAGTGAGTCAACCTTTTGGATAAGGTGTGAAGGACAGGTTGATGGTCCGTCAAACTTGCTATGGACCTTCGTCCAAGACATTGCTACTTAGGCAGTGACTTTTTTTTTTGTCCACGTACAATAGTCAAAATGATGGACTATCGAGCCAGTGATGGACCATCATATGAGTCATCACAGATCCTATTTAGTTAATTTAAGTAATTTTTAAAGGAGTATTTGGGTCTTTTTCCACCCGTTTTAACCCCTAATTATATCAGACCAAGGCTCATAAGTTCATTATTAATTCACAACATCAAATTAGGGTTTTATCTCAAAGATCTATCCTTAAGAACAAGAAAACTCTAGGTGTTTAATTCCAAGTCAAGAATTCAAATTTTTCTCCAGTAATCTTTAAGAAATCACAACCCAGGTATTTTATGTATTGATTCATGGGTCCCTTTCACCCATGAAGCTCAAGAATATCTTTTAAAATCCAAGATTTAGGTATTTGTAAATGTTCATCATTTAAATTGAAATGAAATTCATGTTCATGATGCTGTGTAGTTTTGATTTATGTTTTAAATTAGATATTCCAATGATTGACCCTGGTATGTGATGATTTGCATAATAACCATGATAAACCCCCTTCAAATTACAAGTTTATTAATGTATCCATGATTATTTGATGTGTTGATGATTTTATAAACAAAGCATGCTCCCCATGGGTTTGATTAAATGCCTATGTAAAAGAAAAGTGCCATACTAGTATGATAATATGGAATCCCCATTCATGTACACGTTTATGCATCTCAAATGATTGATGAAATGTTTTACTCAATGAATTATGGATTGTTGATGTTATTTATATATTGAAGAAAGTCATGCTTTGTCAGTTTCTTTCCATGGAGCCCTGGGGGTATTTGTACCCAAAAAATATAGCTATGTGCCTAGAGTTGGTGACATGTTTTCATGATATCCTCATTCAAGCCATAATCCATAGAACTCAGTTAGTCATGTGACTCAGGAAAACTTAGAAATCCCAGTAATCTTTGTGATCTCAATACTCAGTAATCTCGGTAACCTCTGTATTCCCAGTAAATCTTAGTAACTTCAGTACTCTCAGTCAATCCTCAGATCTCAGTAACATATCATCAGTTAATGAAACTCAGTGAACTCAGTTTAGCTCTGCTAAACAAGAGTATTAGTTTTTGTTTATTTCTGTTAATTAGTTCAGTGTCTATTTAGTTTAGTGTAGGATTCAGCATTGAGTGAAACCAAGGATAGGGACTCACCTATTATTCAGTGAAGGTTGTGATCTTTAGAAGCAATCCTTTTGTTCCTGAACTACATAGCCAGCATAGGTTGAGATGCACCTTACTATTTTAGGGATTTATACATCTCATTTGGGGTACCTACTAGGAGGGGATGACGGAACTGCTCCCTGTCAGAGAGGGTATACTCACAGCTAGTTCAGTTTAGGGGCATGTTAGTTAGATGATTACCACTCATAGTTACAGTTTTAGTTTCAGTCTCAGTCTTAGTAAAAGATCTTATATAGTTCTTCAGATTCAGGACCATCAGATACAGTCAACTCAGTACAGTACAAAACTCAGCTAGTTCCATTAGAAACTAGACTATTAGATACAGTCTCTCGGTATCAATTATTTCAGTTATACAGTTATCAGTATCTCATGTTATCAGTACTCAGATTCAGTAATCATGTTATCACGAACTCAGTTACAGTTATTATGTATCTATGCATGTATTCTTATGTTTATGTTATCCATTCAGTTCGTTTAGTTCTTGAATATGAACCCTTTGCATTCAACCTACCTTCCATGCATACCAGTACATTCAAAGTACTGACGCATTTATGGTATGGTGTTTTATACCATAGGTTCATAAGCACCAACTCTAGAGCATCAGTAACATTCCAGGATCAGCAGTCAGAGATAGAAATGAGTTCTCATCCTTCGAGGACATGACCATTCTTTATTATCTCATTAATTAATTTATTAGTTGGAGTTAGTTGGGGACATTTCCCATCAACTTCTTATTCAGATAGTTCAGTCAGTTAGAGGCTTTTTAGACTATTATGTTCAGACAGTTGTTTCAGTGTTTGGGTATTTAATACCTCATCCATATGTCATGATTTATCAGTTATGTTTTAGTTTTGAACCTTAAGGCCTTTCAGTTAAAGTTTCCATATTTATACAGTATATTATGCAGTGTTTAGGTATAGATATCAGTCATGGGTTAGCTTGTAGTCCTTCGGGGTTATGAGCACCGTCTAGTATTTTGGGTACCATATTCGGGGTATTACATGCATGTATTCTTACGTTTATGTTATGTGGTCAGTTAGTACAGTTCATACATGTAAACCTTTTGCATTCAGCCTACCTCACATGCATACCTTACATTCTAACGTACTGACGCATTTGCTCTATGGTGTTTTATACCATAGGTTTAGAAGCACAAGCTCCAGAGCATCAGTAGAATTCTAGTCTCAGCAGTCACAGTTAGCAGTGAGTCCTCATCCTTCGAGGACATAACTATTACTTTATTATCTCATAAATTTATTTATTTCAGTAGTTGGAGTTAGTTGGGGACATGTACCATCAACTCCTTATTCAGACAGTTCAGTCAGTTAGAGGTTTTTCAGACTATTATGTTCAGATAATTTATTTTAATTGTTTTAGGTATTTTATACCCCATTCAGATGTTATGTTATATCAGTTATATTATAGTTTTGAACCTTATGGGCTTTCAACCTTTATTTTCTTATTTATACAGTATATTATGCAGTTTTCAAGAACAAATATCTATCATGGTTTAGCTTATGGTCCTTCAGGGTCATGAGTATCGTGTAGCATTCTGGATACCAGATTTGGAGCATTACAAACATACTATACATCGTAATACGTGGAAGAAAGTGTTTGATTAAGAGAATGAACACCATGATTCTTGTATTAATATAGTCTTGATAGAAGTGATTTTTCCATAACTATTAAGGTTAATGAATATGTGTTTATGGCCATATTTTTTATTTTCACTCATAAAGGATTGTCTGATTTTGATATGTGGGTCAAGTGGGAGAATTTAAGAATATTACGTATATTATTACATATTAATGAACCACATATTATTGGTAATAAATTTACCTTGTCTCCCAATTAATATTAAATCAATCAATTACTTTTCCTTCAAGTTATGTACATATGGTATTTTTTTATGGCAAGAAATAACTAAGAAAGTCTCTGGGGTTGAAGTTATTTGCCTAAGGGTCCCTAGTCTACCTATAAATATGCTTGTGATTCCATTAATCTGGTATAACTTTGATTGGTATAGGCTAGAAGATTCTTAGGTGTCTATTTGCATCTTTTCTTTTTAAGGTTTTGACAAAGTTGATACTTCACAACACTTTAATAATAATGGCTGGAGATACGTTTCTATTTATTTTTTCACTGTGGATTGGCTCTGTGTATTTGTTGAAATTTCAACAAGATCAGCTTATGCAGTACTAATCATGAATTATGGGAGATTACAAGTGTCTATATTATGAGTCCTTTTCTTGCCTTATATCATCATTTTATATATATATCCATTTGTTTTAATTTACTTTTCTGATTTTGACTTAGGCATTTATCATGTAACTTTAAAAAAAAAGTAAAAGAAAACTTTTGAATCTTATGATCTTAAACTAATGCTATGCATGTACCAAAAATTTCCTTTATTAATCATATAGTCATAAATATATTACGTGGAATGCTAAAATTAAAGAGGTATCAGAAAAGGAATGAGACTTTATTTGAAATGGACTAAAAAATATAAAATAGACAAATGGAACTGAGGAGTAATGAATTTCTATTTGATCAAAATTTTTTTCGAAAAACATAAAATCTTGTGATATTGAGAGGGTTTATTTCATGTAAACCCTACCTCATGTTTCATTATTATCCAACAAAGCTTTTGGCTGCCGTCAATGCAGATCGATATAAACAATTCATTCCAATTATTCCTTTTAATGATGCAAGTTCTTATACTTATCAATAGAAGGGTGATTGAAGAAGGTTAGATATAGAAATTCTATATACAAGCTATTTTATTTAATCGATTTTACCCAAACTTCTGTATTTATTATAGAGTTCACTGGTATGTTTGGAATTTCTCTATGGATTTTGTTTAAAGTACCCTAATTTCATTGACCAAAGCAGGTATGATCTGAGATCCACACACATGTTGTGTCGATACATGTGCAGCACCAAGAGTGAAAAGTTACATCAACATAGGCAAAGACTATTCATTGTTTTTCACAAGTAAGTTTATCCAACTTCACTTATTTATTTCTTGGAATAATGGTATGCATAGATTATTGTGGAGCCCTGATTTTCATGACGAATTCAAAAGTGTACACCCGACCAGATGAAGGGAGTTCGACATCTATCTTGTATACGTAAAAAATAATTTTAACTTAGTATAAATTATGTAATTTTTACCGAAAGAAATTCGTATGAACCCCCTAATTTTATGATAGCTCCATTCCCGTGCATAGAGTGATGAGTTACACATTAGTTCTTCACTCAAAGATGTAATTATGAGGTCTCTTGTTTGAATAGTACTAGGACCCATTTGCCCATAGATAACATGTACTATATTTTGGAATACATTTTTAGTTTATTCCGGAATACTTCTTTGGCAATAAATAAAACACCTCAAGAGGTATTTTCAATGTTTTTTGTTTCACTTTTTGCTGTTATAAATTTTTTTTTATTAAATCTAATTTTTTTTTCATAAAATAACACCATTTTCATAAAATTCTATAAAATTTTAAATTTATTTTCACTTTATAATTTTATAAGAAAATATAAATTTGAATTCTAAATATTAACTTTAAAACACTATGATCAAACATAGCTCTGACTCTATTTTCAACTTCCTAAATTTTAAATAAAGAGAATATGTTTTTTGTTAACATGGTCAAACGACTACTAGATTTATGTATGAATATAATTTTAAGGAAAAGGAAAAAATATACCCCTCAACTTTGAGACATTGAGCAAATATATCATTGGTCAAAAGAGAGGTGCATATATACCCTTGCCGTCTAGCAACTAGTGCAACTCTTCTTTGTCATTCAATGGGTAGACTAGCAAGAGTATCTCAAAAATCTCTATTCGTTTATACTTTATCCTGCTTAAATTTGGGAGTAAAAATAGGGGAATTAAAATTTTTAGAAAGATAGTTTAATCTTCTTTTACTGCTTCATCTTTGAGACAATTCTTCGAATGCTTCAGCTAGAAATAACATTTTTTCTCTACCATTTCTAATACTGTGTATTTACATCTGATTCCAACATCCTAAATGGTTAGTATAACCTCTAATCTGAATCAAAGGGGTTGCTATAGTTGTACCAGACAAGTTGTGTACTTGATGGAACCCATTTAGATAAGTCCTGATCATATCGAATCTATAGTGCTACATGATTTGGTCCATGATGCTCTGGAAAATCTACACCAACAAACTCTTACACCCCCATGGATCTAACAAAAGACTCCAATTTTTGGTCCACATTTTGCCCTACAACTAGTGCCACATTTCTTATCATTGTAACTTTGGAATTAACTAACCTTCCACAACCAAGGCATATGACCTCCACAGAAATGCCTCTATGTCGAGTCAATAGTAGTTTTCATATTAATCACACTCAATTTTTTCACATTGTACCATTGACCTATTTTCACCCCACTAACCATAGTAGTAAATAAGTACTCCCTCTGTTTCAAAAAGATTGACCAACTTCCCTTTTTTGTCCGTCTAAAAAAGAATGAGCATGTTTATTTTTTGGAAGTACTTTAATTTTAACTTTTCACATGACATTTTTAGGACCACAAGATTAAATGGCATTTTAGTACATTTAACACAAGTTTAATTTATGGCCACAAGATTCAAAAGTCTTTTTTAATTTCTTAATCTTTATGTCAGGTCAAATTAGGTCATTCTTTTTAAAATGAAAGGAATAAATTTTAGATTAAATGAAACTATATATTAACTATAATTAGGATTATGGAGCAATGTGAAACAATCTGGTGTGATTAGTGTGAGGACTACTATGAATTGTCTGGAGAGACATTTTTGTGGCGGCCAGATGCCTTGACTTGGCTATAGAAGGTTGGACAATTCACAAGTTTTACAAGGACAAAGAAGAGTGAGCAATAGTTGAAGGCTAAGATTTTATCCAAGAATTGGAGTCTTTTGTTCAAAGCGAAAAGGTGTCTGAGCTTGTGGTTTAGATTATCAAGAGCATCATCAACCAATCGCGTAGCAATACTGTTTGAATATGATCAAAACTTTCCTAAGTGTATTCCTTCAAGTCCAGAATTTACCTTGTACAACTATAGTATATATTTCTATTCTGGTTTGAGGTTATGCTATCCATCTAGGATGTTTGAAATTGATGTAACTACAAAGTAGTTGAAATGGTGGAGAAAAGAAGTATTATTTCTAGTTGATGAATTTAAAGGATTGTCTCAGGGACAAAGGATTAAAAAAAGATTAAAATGTATTTCGAACCTTTATGATTCTCCTATTCTTTCTCTAATTAAAGTAGGTGAAAATAGAAACTGATTGTGATGTTTCTGATGTTCTTACTAGTCTAACCATTGAATGTCAATAAAAAGGTGAACCATTTATTAAATAAAGATGACATATATGCACCTCTTTTTTAAGAATGATATATCTACTCTAAATTGCTAAGTTTAGGGGAATATTTTCCCCTTTTCCCTCAAATTATTTGCATAAAACTTGTACTTTTTATAAAAAGAACATCATAATATATCTTTGACTGAAGAACAGAAGTGTTCTC
>NW_025886543.1:43471-53702 GCF_002878395.1 Capsicum annuum
CTCCCTTCATCTGGTCGGGTGTACACTTTTGAATTCGTCATGAAAATTAGGGCTCCACAACAATCTATGCATACCATTATTCCAAGAAATAAATAAGTGAAGTTGGATAAACTTACTTGTGAAAAACAAAGAATAGTCTTTGCCTATGTTGATGCAACTTTTCACTCTTGGTGCTGCACATGTATCGACACAACATGTGTGTGGATCTCAGATCATACCTGCTTTGGTCAATGAAATTAGGGTACTTTAAACAAAATCCATAGAGAAATTCCAAACATACCAGTGAACTCTATAATAAATACAGAAGTTTGGGTAAAATCGATTAAACAAAATAGCTTGTATATAGAATTTCTATATCTAACCTTCTTCAATCACCCTTCTATTGATAAGTATAAGAACTTGCATCATTAAAAGGAATAATTGGAATGAATTTTTTATATCGATCTGCATTGACGGCAGACAAAAGCTTTGTTGGATAATAATGAAACATGAGGCAGGGTTTACACGAAATAAACCCTCTCAATATCACAAGATTTTATGTTTTTCAAAAAAAAAATTGATCAAATAGCAATTCATTACTCCTCAGTTCCATTTGTCTATTTTACATTTTTTTTAGTCCATTTCAAATAAAGTCTCATTCCTTTTCTGATACCTCTTTAATTTTAGCATTCCACGTAATATATTTATGACTATAAGATTAATAAAGGAAATTTTTGGTACATGCATAGCATTAGTTTAAGATCATAAGATTCAAAAGTTTTCTTTTACTTTTTTTTTAAAGTTACATGATAAATGCCTAAGTCAAAATCAGAAAAGTAAATTAAAACAGATGGATATATATATATATATATATATAATGATGATATAAGGCAAGAAAAGGACTCATAATATAGACACTTGTAATCTCCCATAATTCATGATTAATACTGCATAAGCTAATCTTGTTGAAATTTCAACAAATACACAGAGCCAATCCATAGCGAAAAAATAAATAGAAACGTATCTCCAGCCATTATTATTAAAGTGTTGTGAAGTTTCAACTTTGTCAAAACCTTAAAAACAAAAGCTGCAAAGAGACACCTAAGAATCTTATAGCCTATACCAATCAAAGTTATACCAGATTAATGGAATCACAAGTATATTTATAGGTAGACTAGGGACCCTTAGGCAAATAACTTCAACCCCAGAGACTTTCTTAGTTATTTCTTGCCATAAAAAAATACCATATGTACATAACTTGTAGGAAAAGTAATTGATTGATTTAATATTAATTGGGAGACAAGGTAAATTTCTTACCAATAATATGTAGGTCATTAATATGTAATAATATACGTAATATTCTTAAATTCTCCCACTTGACCCACATATCAAAATTAGACAATCCTTTATGAGTGAAAATAAAAAAGATGGCCATAAACACATATTCATTAACCTTAATAGTTATGGAAAAATCACTTCTACCAAGACTATATTAATACAAGAATCATGGTGTTCATTCTCTTAATCAAACACTTTCTTCCACGTATTACAATGTATAGTATGTTTGTAATGCTCCAAATCTGTTATCCAAAATGCTACACAATGCTCATGACCCCGAAGGACCATAAGCTAATCCATGATAGATATTTGTTCCTGAAAACTGCATAATATACTAAAGATCACAACCTTCACTGAATAATAGGTGAGTCCCCATCCTTGGTTTCACTCAATGCTGAATCCTACACTAAACTGAATAGACACTGAACTAATTAACAGAAATAAATGAAAACTAATAGTCTTGTTTAGCAGAGCTAAACTGAGTTCACTGAGTTTCATTAATTGATGATATGTTACTGAGATCTGAGGATTGACTGAGAGTACTGAAGTTACTAAGATTTACTGGGAATACGGAGGTTACCGAGATTACTGAGTATTGAGATCACAAAGATTACTGGGATTTCTAAGTTTTACTGAGTCACATGACTGACTGAGTTCTATGGATTATGGCTTGACTGAGGATATCATGAAAACATGTCACCAACTCTTGGCACATAGCTATATTTTTTGGGTACAAGTACCCCCAGGGCTCCGTGGAAAGAAACTGACAAAGCATGACTTTCTTCAATATATAAATAACATCAACAATCCATAATTCATTAAGTAAAACATTTCATCAATCATTTAAGATGCATAAACGTGTACATGAATGGGGATTCCATATTATCATACTAGTATGGCACTTTTCTTTTACATAGGCATTTAATCAAACACATGGGAAGCATGCTTTGTTTATAAAATCATCAACACATCAAATAATCATGGATACATTAATAAACTTGTAATTTGAAGGGGGTTTATCATGGTTATTATGCAAATCATCACATACGAGGGTCAATCATTGGAATATCTAATTTAAAACATAAATCAAAACTACACAGCATCATGAACATGAATTTCATTTCAATTTAAATGATGAACATTTACAAATACCTAAATCTTGGATTTTAAAAGAGATTCTTAAGCTTCATGGGTGAAAGGGACCCATGAATTAACACATAACATACCTGGGTTGTGATTTCTTAAAGATTACTGGAGAAAAACTTAAATTCTTGACTTGGAATTAAACATCTAGGGTTTTCTTGTTCTTGAGGATAGATCTTTCAGATAAAACCCTAATTTGATGTTGTGAATAAATAATGAACTTATGAGTCGTGGTCTGATATAATTAGGGGTTAAAACGGGTGGAAAAAGACTCAAATACTCCTTTAAAAATTACTTAAATTAACTGAATAGGATCTGTGATGACTCACATGATGGTCCATCGCTGGCTCGATAGTCCATCATTTTGACTATCGTACGTGGAGAAATTAAAAGTCACTGCCTAAGTAGCGATGTCTTGGACGACGGTCCGTAGCAAGTTTTACGGACCATCAACCTATCCTTCACACCTTATCCAAAAGGTTGACTCACTTTCTTTGCTAGGATGGTGTAGGCGATGGTCCTTCTCTAGATCGACGGTCCATCAACTTGGTCATCGTACTTGGGCAATTCTGACATCTCTTAGTAAAATGTCCATAACTTTTTACTCCGATATTGGATTTGAACGAAATTAGTATCATTGGAAAGCTAATTCAATTTTCTACATGATAAAAAGTGAAAATCTTAAAAATTCCACATTTACAAAAATGAATTCATATTTCAAAGTAAGTTTCTAACATTCTTGGGATGATTTTAAGCTAGGTAGAAGTACGGGGTATTACAATGCATGACTACTAATAACTATAATAGAGTTCGTGATAACATAATTACTAAGTCTGAGTACTGATAACATGAGATACTAATAGCTGTATAACTAAAATAACTGATACTAAATGATTATATCTAATAGTCTAGGTTTTGATAGAACTAACTGAGTTTCATACTGTTCTGAGTTAACTGTATTTGATAGTCCTAAAATCTAAAGAACTATATGAGTTCTTTTATTGAGACTGAATGACTTTATCTGATAGTTCGGATCTATAACTAAAACTGTGGGAAGTAGTCCTTTAACTGACATGCCCCTAAAAAGTTACTATAGTTGAGTTGGGGTCTAATCTGTAACCCGAATTGGAAAGGTTTCAATACTACTCCACTGGTAAGGACAAGCTATGAGTGACCCTTATCTAACAGGTACTCTAATGAGAATAGTGGGACCCTCATCAAATAGGTTAAGCCACCTTATCTACCCTAATCTAGTAGGTTTGATGTCTCAACCTATTCTGGCTATGTAGTTCTGGAGCACAAAGATTGCTTCTAAGAATCACACCCTTTACTCGCAGGTGTGTTCCAATCCATGGGCTCACTTGATATTGAATCCTAATCCCATCTGAATAGACACTGAACTGAATATAGTGGACTGAACTAGATTGAGTTCACTAAATTACGTTGACTGGCGAAATATTACTGAGATCTGCTAACTAGCTGAGATTTCTGAGATTACTGATATTATTGAGATTTTGAGATTTACTGGACTAATACTGAATTTATTGAATTTTCCAGAGTCATGTAACTGACTGAATTCTACTAATCACAGCTTAACTAAGATTATCATGAAATTGATACTGGCTCTAGGCACACAGCTAAATTGTTGGGTACAAGTACCCCCAGGACTCGATAGCATGAAACTAACAAGACATGACTTTCTTGAACACATGACCAATATCACAATCCATAATACAATAAGTAGGAGATTTCATGAAGTACAAGTTCTAAAGCACCACAATGGCTACACATATATTCATAATTCATTGTCTAAGACATTTTATAAAACATTGGACATGCATAAACTTGTACATAAATAGGGATTCCATATCATCATACTAGTATGGCACTTTTCTTTCACATAGGGATTTAATCAAACACATGTGGAGCATGCTTTGGTTATAAAAACATCAACACATCTAATAATCATGGATACATTAATAAACTTGTAATTTGAAGGGGTTTTATCATAGTTATTATGCAAATCTTCACATACCAGGTTCAATCATTGGAATATCTAATTTAAAACATGAATCAAAACAACACAGCATTATGAACATGAATTTCATTTCAATTTAAATCATGAAAATTCACAAATATCCAAATCTTGGATTTTAAAAGAGATTCTTACGCTTTAAGGGAGAAAGGGACCCATGAATCAACACATGATATACTTGGGTTGTGATTTCTTGAATATTGATGGAGGAAAACTTGAATTCTTGACTTGGAATAAAACATATAGGTTTTTCTTATTGTTGAGGATAGATCTTTGAGAGAAAACCCTAATTTGATGTTGTGAATGAATAATGAATTTATAAGCCTTCGTCTGATATAATTACTTAAAATAACATAATGGGATTTGTGATGGCTCATGCGAAGGTCTGCCACTGGCTCAATGGTCCATCGTTTCAATTATTGTACATGGACCAAAAAAGTCTCGCTGTCTAAGTAGCGATGAATTGGGCGACGGTCCGTCACAAGTTCAATGGTCCATCAACCTGTCTGTCATAGCTTCTCCAAAATGTTGACTCACTTTATTTGTTGTGATGGTCCATTTCTAGATCGACGGTCCATCAACTTGGCCGTCGCACCTGGGCGATTTTGACTACTCTAAGTAAAACGTTCATAACCTTTTACTCTGATACCGGATTTGAATGAAATTACTATCGTTGGAAAGCTAATTCAATTTTCCACACAATAAAAAGTGAAACTCTTAAAAATTCCACGTGTAAAAAATGAATTCATATTTTAAAGTAAGTTTCTAACATTCTTGGGATGATTTTAAGCTAGGTAGAAGTACAGGGTATTACAATACATGACCATATAATAACTATAACAGAGTTCGTGATAACATGATTACTGAGTTTGAGTACTGATAAGATGAGATACTGATAACTGTATAACTAAAATAACTGATATTGAACGACTATATTTGACAGTCTAGGTTCTGATGCAACTAGCTGAGTTTCTTATTGCTCTAAGTTGACTGTATTTGATAGTCTTGAAATCTAAAGAACTATCTGAGTTCTTTTATTGAAACTGAATGATTGTATCTGACAATCTTGATCTGTAACTGAAACTGTGGGAAGTATTCCTTTAACTGGCATGCCCCTAATAAGATACTATAGCTGAGTTGGGGTCCAATCTGTAAACCCAATTAGAAGAGTTTCAATACCGCGCCACTGGTAAGGACAAGCTGTGAGTTACCCTCATCTAACAGGTACTCTAATGAGAATGGGTGGACCTTAATCTAAGAGGTTAAGACACATTATCTACCCTTATCTAGAAGGTTTGATATCTCAACCTACGTTGGCTACGTAGTTCTAGAGCACAAGGATTGTTTCTAAGAATCACACCCTCTACTTGTAGGTGAGTTCCCATCCTTGGGCTCACTCGATGCTAAATCCTACTCCCATATAAATAGACAATAAAATGAATATACTGGACTGAACAGGATTGAGTTCACTGAATTCAGTTGACTGACGAAATATTACTGAGATTTAATAACTAGCTGAGATTATTGAGATTAGTCAGATTTTAAGATTTACTGGACTGATACTAAATTTACTGAATTTTCTTGAGTAATGTAACTGACTGAATTCTATGATCCTGGCTTGACTGAGATTATCATGAAACTGACACTGGCTCTAGGCACACAGCTAAATTATTGGGTAAAAGTACCCCAGGACTCGATAGCATGAAACTAACAAGACATAATTTTCTGGAATACATGAAAAATATCAAAATCCATAATACAATAAGTTGGATGTTTCATGAAGTACAAGTTCTAAAGCACTACAATGGCTGCACATATATTCATAATTCATTGACTAAGACATTTCATCAAATATTGGACATGCATAAAATTGTACATAAATAGGGATTACATATTATCATACTAGTATGGCACTTTTCTTTCGTATAGGCATTTAATCAAACACATGGGGAGCATGCTTTGGTTATAAAATCATCAACATATCTAATAATCATGGATATATTAATCAACTTATAATTTGAATGAGGTTATCATGGTTATTATACAAATCATCACATACCAGGGTCAATCATTGGAATATCTAATTTGAAACATGAATCAAAATCACACAACATCATGAACATAAATTCCATATTAATTTAAATTATAAACATTCACAAATACCCAAATCTTGGATTTTAAATGAGATTCTTGAGCTTCATGAGTGAAAGAGGCCCAAGAATCAACACAGGACATACCTGGGTTGTGATTTCTTGAAGATTGATAGAGGAAAATTTGAATTCTTGACTTGGAATTAAAAACATAGGGTTTTCTTGTTATTCAGGATAGATCTTTGAAAGAAAACCCTAATTTGATATTGTGAATAAATAATGAACTTATGAGCCTTGGTCTGATATAATTAGGGGTTAAAACGGGTGGAAAAAGACCCGAATACCCCTTTAAAAATTACATAAAAAAACCGAATTGGATCTACGATGGCTCATGCGACGGTCTGTCGCTAGCTCGATGGTCCATCATTTCGACCGTCATACGTGGAACCAAAAAAAGACTCACTGCCTAAGTAGCGATGGCTTGGGCAACGGTCCATTGCAAGTTCGACTATCCATCAACCTGTTCGTCACACCTTATCCAAAAGGTTGACTCACTTTCTTTGCTGTGATGGTGTAGGCGATGTTCCGTTGCTAGATCGACGTTCCTTCAACTTGGCCGTTGCACTTGAACGATTCTGACAGATCTAAGTAAAACGTCAATAACTTTTTAATCCAATACCAGATTCGAACGAAATTGGCATCATTGGAAATCTAATTCAATTTTCCACACGATAAAAAGTAAAAATCTTAAAAATTCCATGTGTACAAAAATGGATTCATATTTCAAAGTAAGTTTCTAACATTTTTGGGATGATTTTAAGTAAGGTAGAAGTATGGGGTATTACAATGCATGACTACATAATAACTATAACAGAGTTCGTTATAATATAATCACTGAGTCTGAGTTCTGATAACATGAGATACTGATAGCTGTATAATTAAAATAACTGATATTGAATGACTGTATTTGACAGTCTAGGTTCTGATGGAACTAGTTGAGTTTTGTAATATTCTGAGTTGACTGTATTTGACAGTCCTAAAATCTAAAGAATTATCTGAGGTCTTTTATTAACACTGAATGACTGTATCTGACTGTCCTGATCTATAACTGAAACTGTGGGAAGTAGTCCCTTAACCAACATGCCCCTAATAAGTTATTATAGCTTAGTTGGGGTCCAATCTGCAACACCAATTAGAAGGGTTTCAACACCGCACCACTAGTAAGGAAAAGCTTTAAGTGACCCTCATCTAACAGGTACTCTAACAAGAATGGTGGAACCCTCATCTAACAAGTTAAGCCATATTATCTACCCTCATCTAGCAGTTTTGATGTTTCAACCTACGCTAGCTACGTAGTCCTGGAGTGCAAGGATTGCTTCTAAGAAACACACCCTCTACTCGCAGTTGAGTTCCCATACTTGGGCTCACTCAATGATGAATCCTACTCCCATCTGAATAGACACTGAATTGAATATACTAGACTGAACTGGATTGAGTTCACTAAATTTCATTGATTGGTGGAATAATACTGAGATATGGTAACTATCTGAGATTACAGAGATTACTGAGATTACTAAGATTTTGAAATTTACAGGACTGATACTGAATTTACTGAATATACTAAATTTTCTAGAGTCATGTAACTGACTGAATTCTACTGATCATGGTTTGATTGAGATTATCATGAAACTGATACTGGCTCTAGGCACACAGCTAAATCGTTGGGTATAAGTACCTTCAGGACTCGATAGCATGAAACTAACAAGACATGACTTTCTTTAATACATGACCAATATCACAATCCATAATATAATAAGTGGAAGATTTCATGAAGTACAAGTTCTACAGCACCACAATGCCTACACATACATTCATAATTCATTGACTAAGACATTTCATCAAACACTGGACATGCTTAAAGTTGTACATAAATGGGGATTCCATATTATCATACTAGTATGGCACATTTCTTTCACATAGGCATTTAATCAAACACATGGGGAGCATGCTTTGGTTATAAAATCATCAATATATCTAATAATCATGGATACATTAATCAACTTGTAATTTGAAGGGGTTTTATCATGGTTATTATGCAAATCATCACATACCAGGGTCAATCATTGGAATATCTACTTTAAAACATGAATCAAAATGACACAGCATCATGAACATGAATTTCATTTCAATTTAAATCATGAACATTCACAAATACCCAAATCTTAGATTTTAAAAGTGATTCTTGAGCTTTATGGGTGAAAGGGGCCCTTGAATCAACGCATGACATACCTGGATTGTTATTTCTTAAAGATTGATAGAGAAAAACTTGAATTCTTGATTTGGAATTAAACACATAGGATTTTCTTATTATTCAGGATAGATCTTTGAAAGAAAATCCTAATTTGATATTGTGAATGAATAATAAACTTATGAGCCTTGATCTGATATAATTAGGGGTTAAAACGGGTGGAAAAATATCCAAATACCCCTTTAAAAATTACTTAAAACAACTGAATAGAACCTACGATGGCTCATGCGACGGTCTGTCGTTGGCTAGATGGTCCATCATTTTGATCGTCGTACATAGAGCAAAAAAAAGACTCACTGCCTAAGTAGCGACGGCTTGGACGATGGTCCATCGCATGTTCAACAGTCCATTAAACTATTCATCATACCTTATATAGAAGGTTGACTCACTTTCTTTGCTGCAACGGTGTAGGCGATGGTCCGTCGCTAGATCAACGGTCTATCAACTTGGCCATCGCACTCGGGCGATTTTGACAGCTCTGAGTAAAACGTCTATAACTTTTTACTCTGATACCGGATTTGAATGAAATTGGTACCGTTGGAAAGGTAAATCAATTTCTAAAATGATAAAAAGTGAAAATCTTAAAAATTCCATGTGTACAAAAATGGATTCATATTTAAAAGTAAGTTTCTAATATTTTTGGGATAATTTTAAGCTAGGTAGAAATATGGGTTATTATAATTCATGAATACATAATAACTATAATAGAGTTTGTGATAACATAATCACTGAGTCTGAGTACTGATAACATGAGATACTGGTAGTTGTATTACTAAAATAACTTATACTGAATGACGGTATCTGACAGTCTAGGTTCTGATAAAACTAGTTGAGTTTTGTACTGTTCTGAGTTGACTATTTTTGACAGTCCTGAAATCTAAAAACTATCTGAGTTCTTTTATTGATACTGAATGACTGTATCTGACAGTACTGATCTATAACTGAAACTGTGGGAAGTTGTCCTTTAACTGACATGCCCCTAATAAGTTATTACAGTTGAGTTGGGGTCAAATCTGTAACCCCAATTGGAAGGGTTTCAATTCTACGCCACTGGTAAGGACAAGCTGTGAGTTACCCTCATCTAACAGGTACTCTAATGAGAATGGGTGGACCTTTATCTAAGAGGTTAAGCCATATTATCTACCCTCATCTAGCAGGTTTGATGTCCAACCTACGCTGGCTATGTAGTTCTGGAGTTCAGGATTGCTTCTAAGAATCACACCCTCTACTCGCAGGTGAGTTCCCATCCTTGGGCTCACTCGATGATGAATCCTACTCCCATCTGAATAGATACTGAAGTGATTATACTAGACTGAATTAGATTAAGTTCACTGAATT
>NW_025886544.1:0-3702 GCF_002878395.1 Capsicum annuum
TGTATTCAGTCCTGCATTCATAAGAACAACTCGGTCACAGATCCATGCATCAGATATGCATGATTCATTATGATAATTCAGCCTATGAGTAGCTTCAGTTGTGTATTCCATGCCTCGGATATGCATGTCCGACATAAATATTTAAAACACCAGTAGTTCCAATCTTATAGTCATGTTTCCGATCAGTGTATTCTTTCTTAGTAACATATCATGTCCATGTTATCCCATACCCTTAAGACTTCGACATTCTATCCATCATTCGAGCCAAGGGGGAGATAATGTAACACCCCGCATTTTGGGCTAGAATAAAAACCATGACTCTGACGCATTGATAATCCTAGAGCCTTAAATCCTATGCCAATTTGGCATGTTTATGTAGTATGTGAATCCATTTGAGCATGAATTTAGACCATAGAGGTCCTTTAACTCAAGGATGAGTTGAGACTATTTTAATCAATTAAGTTTTAGTGGACATTGTAATTTGTGTCAGCTTCTATCGACCATAACTCTCTGTATATGTCGAATTAGAGAGCCTACTGTGTGTCAAATAATAGGTCTTCGAGTTAAATTTCTAATGATACCAATTTTGCTAAAATCCGACACCCCGAGCAAGAAGTTATGGCCTTTCAAAGTAGTATGCGTCGCCTAACCAATCGCACATGGCCACTGAAAAGCGTATGCGATAGCATATGCGACGCCTATGTAAATATAGACGATATCATATGCGGCGCCTATGTAAATATAGGCGATATCATATGCGGCGCCTATGTAAATATAGGTGATATCATATGCGGCGCCTATGTAAATATATGTGATATCATATGCGCACATATCTTATGGTTTAAAGTGACTTAAACACTCTGTTTTTCGAGCAAAATGGTCCTTTTCCCACCCTTATTCAGCCATAAACACGAAATTCAGTCCCCAATTCTCCAAAATACATCCACATTTATCTAAAAATTCTTAAGAACACTCCCAAGGGTTTCAAACTAAAAACCCAAATAAATCAAGACTCAGCCGTGGGTTTTCAAAATTGATAAGAGATTCGGAATCTCCAATCCACAGGCTTCAAGAAGCACCCATTATTTTTCGAAATAGAGATACGCAGGGTTTTCCTAAATTCTCATGGGCATAGAAAAATCATGTTTTAGAATGGGGTTTTTGAATCTATGTATATATTCATGTATTAAATGTTTTAACATCATTGTTTTGGTATTTTGACCTTTCCCAAAGTGATTTGAGAATATGAATGTATGAAACCATGTATTTAAGAATGAATTCTTGTTGAGAGCATGATTTTCGGTGAATTCCCTCTTATTATGAATTTTTTTCAGATTTCTCATAGCATATGAATTGTTTTGCAATGCATCCTTGAAAAGCACTATATAAAATGATTGAACTCTTCTTATGATTTTAAGGTGGTTTTAAATCACTAAAGAGGGAATCTAGCATGAGTGTTTAATGTTCATAATGCATGTAATTAAAGAGTGCATGCATTTGCTAAAGGCGTTAGACCACTATATGTTGATGAAGTTTTTGCATGATTTTGACTTGAGTTTCGAAACACGAAATCTTCTATATCAGTTGCATGTTTTTGGTAGTCCAAATTATTCTTTAAATGAAACATTTAACTTAATGCATTATGGCTCAGAAATCATGACTTGCAAGTCTTGGTATGACGATACCAATTCAGACCAATGCTATATCAGACTCAAACTAATAGACATTTCAGACTATCATGATTTTAGAGATTCAGAATGTTGCATGTACAAAAAAGGTTTAAAATGGGCATATAGAGATGTTAGGTGGTTCCCTGAAGAGGCTTGAGTTCAAGCAACTCATTGCCTAAAACCGTGGTTTGCCGACCCGGATATATTATTATACGCTGACTTAAGTGTCATGTGGCGTATCAGATTCAGGAACTCCAACCCTTGCGGCATACTCGGGTTGGAGGCTTCCCCGCCGAGTCAATGGCGGATTCCATATCGTCCATGGAATATCAGACTTGTAGGGGATACCAACTAACTCAGAAGTAATACACAGATCAGAGTTTGAGATTTACAGACGGGTTATATATGTTCAGAAGGTGCCCATGTGTTTTTCAGAAACTGTTTTATGCATAATGTTTGATGAACATTTGCTCTCACATATTATATATATATGTGTGTGTGTATATATATATATATATATATATATATATATATATATATATATATGTTCAATTACTCTATTTTGGATTGCTTCGCGTGCCAGTACAATTGTGCTGACCCCCCCCCCTTTCCTCCCAGGTACTGAGGCGCAGTCTAGGGGTCTAGATCCTCAATAGAGTCTACAGATAGGGTTGTCTCAGAGTTCAGTTGGTGAGCCTTCTTTGCTTCGGAAGGCCTAGTCATTTACGTATTTATTTCAGTATGGTTTTTGGTCTGCTGGTGGCCTTGTCCCAATTATTCAGATAGTATGTCAGTAGAGATTTCGCAGACTGTTGCAAATGCTTATTAAATATTGTTGGTCATGTTTTGAGGCCTTTAACTGTTTTAAATTGTTGACCATGTTTCCGTATTATTGTGCCTATTCCGTATTACTTTGATCATATGAATTATGTGCATGATTACCAGATAGACAGAGGGCGTTCCGGGCCTTCGAGTTCGGGAATGCTCGTCACGGCCAGGGCCCCGGTTCGGGTCGTGACATGCTCGCCCATCAAAAGCAGTTGTGGAGAAGTTACGAAAATTGTGCAAAAGTTGTGGAAGTTACAATGAAGTGGCTAGGGTTGGTTACACGGATACGGATCATTTCAAAAGTTCAAATTTTGAACTTCTAACACTGGTAAGTTGTTAACTGTCACTTCTGTTGCAGCAAATCCAAATTGATTTGAAGTGTTCCCAAGAATGTTAAGACCTGGTCTAAAGAAGTCATCAACAGTGACATCTTTTGGATTCTTGCAAAATTTTCCGTTCACAGAAACTGTATAGAAATCACAATTCAAAAGTAAAAGTAACAATAAATACTATATAGTACGTAATATATATATGTTAAAAAAAAAAAAAAAAAAGGGCATGAAGTATTCAAAATGCATGAGTGAAATAAATATCAAACGTACGAGCAGCCATGGGGTTATTAATAGCAACACAAAAATCTTGCAAAGGAATAGAATCTAATGCATATATAGCTCATTGAAGTCCCCAAAGTCATTATGGCAATGGTTAATACAAAGGACTTGAGATCCATCATTAATTAGTTAAAACTCTGTGTGTACGTATATATTGAAACAATTTGTTTGGTGTGAGAAATATTATGAGAGGCATGCCTATTTATATGCATGAAAATTTGTTTGGATTACTCGTCAAATTAAACATCTCCGATCCTAGGCGAAATATCCTATTATTGATGGAGAAATTATTAAACTGATCGCTGCTAATACTGAAATTTCACCAAATTTAATCTCTTCATCAAATGGAAAAAGAAGTTTCAAAATATCCTAATGTTGATAGAGAAAAATATGGAACTCTGCTACTGAAATTTCACTAAACTTAAATCTCTTCTTCAAATGGAAAAAAGAAGGTTCAACTGATATTTGAGAGCTGCAGCATATATATATAGTAGTGTAGTATCAATAGCAGTGTAGAACTAGAAAAAGTACTTCAAATATTATTCCATGTTTTGACACTTGTCTATGATTCTGCGGACAAAACAACAACAAAT
>NW_025886545.1:0-1202 GCF_002878395.1 Capsicum annuum
TCAAAAACATCCAATAAAGATTCATAAGAAATGTTTAAATACTATGATATTTGAGAAATAACAATAATGAAATAGTCATATGCCTTTTACAAGGTGATTCATGAAATGATTCTTGGTCTTCAAGCCTCTAGAAGGTTACCTCTTTAAAACATAGCCTTAATCTTGAGAGAAAAGTTTTGGAGAGGATTTTTGGATGTTTTTGATCTTGTATATGTGAACAATGAAGGTCCAAAAAAGGTTATAAGTTATGGTTCATAAGGGTTTATGGGTGGTATATGTCTAAAATGCCCTTAACTTAAAAGCTGAAAGTTGCATCCAGGTGGGTATGAGTTCCACACCCAAACCATACCCTAGGGTATGAGTGGTACCCTAACTCATACCCTAGGCTTTACTACGGACCCCTAAACTATTTAACATATGACCATGCTAATATAGCTCAAACCTTAGGGTACGAATGGTACCCTAAACCGTACCTTGAGTGGTACCTTAGATAGATTTAACTAGGCTAAGCATATGGAATCATACGACTAGGCAACATACTACCCGTACCCTAATATATGACTTCAGAGAGGCTAAATGGTACCTTGGACAGAATGTAACCCCCACTACACTTCCTAACATACGAGTGAGAGTACCCCAAGTCATATATTAGGGTACGGGTAGTATGTTGCCTAGTCGTATGATTCCATATGCTTAGCCTAGTTAAATCTATCTAAGGTACCACTCAAGGTACGGTTTAGGGTACCATTCGTACCCTAAGGTTTGAGCTATATTAGCATGGTCATATGTTAAATAGTTTAGGGGTCCGTAGTAAAGCCTAGGGTATGAGTTAGGGTACCACTCATACCCTAGGGTATGGTTTGGGTGTGGAACTCATACCCACCTGGATGCAACTTTCAGCTTTTAAGTTAAGGGCATTTTAGACATATACCACCCATAAACCCTTATGAACCATAACTTATAACCTTTTTTGGACCTTCATTGTTCACATATACAAGATCAAAAACATCCAAAAATCCTCTCCAAAACTTTTCTCTCAAGATTAAGGCTATGTTTTAAAGAGGTAACCTTCTAGAGGCTTGAAGACCAAGAATCATTTCATGAATCACCTTGTAAAAGGCATATGACTATTTCATTATTGTTATTTCTCAAATATCATAGTATTTAAACATTTCTTATGAATCTTTATTGGATGTTTTTGA
>NW_025886546.1:0-3933 GCF_002878395.1 Capsicum annuum
TCATGGTATGCTGATCCAATTCCTGATCCAATTTCTGAAATAATGCAATATGGATCCCCCTTGGCAAATCGTGGCTTAGTTCAAATTGCCTTTTGGCCTCTAACTCTAAAGGGTCTTCCCGAAACATTTTTAGCAGCTTTGCGTGATGCTAGAAATTTGAATTTTCGAAAGTCTTTAATGGGATCTATTGAATCTACTCTTGCTTATGGTCCTGTATATTTTAATACTCAACCAAATTTACAATTATCTTTGACTGATGTAAACATTCTTCATGCTCTAACATTAAATGTTAAAACCCATGGATATGATTATGCTCCTGGATCTGAACTTATAGGATTATCTTACCGCATATATTATCGATTATTATCAACTCTAAATCCTCGATGTAAATTGATTGATGATAATTCTGACTGCACTATGCTTATTGAAACTAATTTTATAAAATCTAGGGTTACTACCCGAAGACCTATTAGATGGGATGAAATTGATTTTCCCCAAGCTTGGATATTAAATTCAGTCACTTCCCCAAAACAATTGGCGGAGGACGTGACTAATTCAGAGTTAACTCAAGTAACTCAAAACTCTGATGGGCGAGTTTGTCTACAATTCGATAGCAATCCTCCTATCTATAGAAATTCTTTTTCTTTACCACGAAGGCTCCCTTCAATACATCATATTTCTCCGATTGAACCTGCTGAACCCACTTATGGACCGGCTAGGAATCGAGCGGCATCTTTGCATACTATTAATTTTGCAGATTCGCATATTACACCTAAAGGTGTAGAAAAGATAAAAATCAATTCAAAAACTAATATAGTTCAAGATTTCGATAATGAAAATCCTACTCCATCTGAAATGGATTTTGACATAAATTCTGTTTAACCATGATGACACAACTTATTGATTTTAGCCCTGGTTCTCAGGCACGAAAATATATTCAGAAAGAATTTTTTTCTGAGAAATGGAAAACCTTCAGGACATGGTTTTTTGAAACTTATACTCCTGATGAATTAAAAAATATTTCAGAAGAATTCTATGAAATTTGTACTTTGCATAATAAAATTATTTTCTTTGTTCCATGGTTCATGTCTGCATATTTACCATCCTATGTCAAAATAATCGAAAGATCTTATCAAAATTCTGATGGATCAATTACTCAAGCACTCTACCCTCCTCAGTCTTCCTTTATATTGCCCAATAATACCGGCATGACTTTTTCGGCTTTTCAAAAGTTTGTCAGTGAAGATGTGGGAAATATTACTATTTCTGAAATAAATAATCTCATCGCCCAAAATAATTATTTGAGCCTTTATGTTAAGGTTTTAAGCGAACACATTTCCTCTCTTGATAAAAAACTTGACAAATTAATTGAGTTAGTTAACAAACTTAGCTCTCAGATGAATTCCTCTAACGTTCCTTCTACTTCCAAAATCACTGATAAAGACGAATATATTCTATCCAAACCTTGTATTCAAAGACCTCCTGAAATAGACGGATTTGAAAAGGTTTCTCAATTAGACCAATTAGAGAAACTCTTAGATAAAAAATTCTCTCGTTTAAACATTCAACCCCTAAATATTTCTGATGCTTTTGTACAAAATCTTGAGTCTAATTTTGCTGAGAATTTTGATTCTGCTGAAAATCCTGGAATTATAATCTCTTCCGAGCTTAATAAGCTCAAAGGTTTGATTAAAAAACAACCTGGAAAGAAGTACGCTGATATTCCTCGTATGTCTGCTGCATATTATCCACGCCCAACTCCTCAAGATGTTCTGATAGAGGAAAAGGAATGGAATCAGACAAATACTTCTTATAGTGGAGAAGCCATTTATGAATGGAACATTGACGGATTATCTGATCGCCAAATCTCTATTCTTATTCATCGAATGTCTATGTATGCTACTATTGCCACAGCCACTACTTCGCCAGAAAATAGGGCCACTCGTACTGACCAAACAATTTGTAAAATGATTGTTGCGGGATTTACTGGCCAACTTCACGGCTGGTGGGATAATTTCCTTGATGATACTAAACGCGAGGCTATTTTTAACGCCACCAATGATCAACTCGGAAAAGACAATCTAGGGCGACCTCTTCGGGCAGGACGTTCGGATGCTGTCTACACCCTTATGCTGACGATTATTGAACATTTTGGAGGAAGATTTACCAATCAATATGAAAACATTAGAACTCTTCTTAATGGTTTAAAATGTCGACACTTAGGAGAATTTAGATGGTATAAAGACACCTTTCTCAGTAGGGTTATGGACTTACCCGAAAGTAAGTACGACCATTGGAAAGCTAAATTCATTGATGGCCTTCCCCCTTTATTTGCTGAAAGAGTTAGAAAAACCCTTCGAGGACCTTATGGAGAAGTCCAGTATTCGGAAAAGACTTATGGTCAGCTTATTGTAGCTTGTACTCAAGAAGGCCTAGCCCTCTGTAACGAGTTGAAATTAGCTAGACAGATTAAGCTTGATAAACTCAGAGAAAAATCCCAATTAGGGGACTTTTGCGAGCAATTTGGTATGGATAAACCCTTTGTACGAAAACCCCAAAAATATTCTAAGTCTTCTAAACCCTATAGAAATAAACGTTCTAGGCATAGAAGCAAGGAAGAACGTGAGGCTAGAAAATCCTTCCGTAAGTCTACTAGATTCACAAAAAATCAATCAAAAAGAGATTTAGCCAAAATTAAATGCTATAAGTGTAACCAGTATGGTCATATTGCTCCAAATTGCAAATTACAAAAACTCAAGTCCTTAGGACTTTCTGAAGAAGTTCATGACCAAGTCTATAATTTATTATACTCCTCTGCTTCCGAATCTGATTCTACTTCTGCAAATGATTTTGAATTACCTAATTCTGATAGTGAGCTCGATCAGGATAATAAATGTAATGATTGTGATAATGATGTTTGCAATTGTGATGAAATGATGTATAAACTGCAATCGCAATTCGAAGATCTTGATTTAAATGTTCAAACTCTTACTGCTGAAAATGTCCTTGAATTACTAAAAGAAGTTACTGATGAAAAACTACGTGAAAAAAATCCTCAAGTTTGCTACTCAAAAGACTTCTGCTAATACTAGTACTTCTAAAGATAACTCTTTTGATAATCATCCCATGTCTTATTCCCTAGTTGAAGTTAATAGACGTCTTGCTTTAAATAAAACCCCCGGTAGAGATACTACCTTTAATGATTTAAAAATCGAAGTTGAGCAATTGAAAAAAGAGATTATTTCCTTAAAGCAAAATCAGATGATTTCAGATCATAGAATTTTAAAAATTGAAGAAAAAATTATTGATGTTCCCGAAGTATCTTTTGCTTCAAAAGGAAAAGAAAAAGATTTCGAACACTTTGAAAATTCTGAAATTGATAAATTCAGTCCAGCAGAAGATTTGAAAAAAGATTATTTCTTGGGAATGATGCAAATTGTTACTGCTCATAAGTGGTATATAAACTGCACTATTTTGATAAATAAGGAATTTTCTGTTACCAATGTTGCTATGATTGATAGTGGTGCTGATGTTAGTTGTATTCAAGAAGGATTAGTCCCAACTAGATATTTTGAAAAAACCACTCATATAATAAAATCTGCATCTGGTCATGCTCTTGATATCAATTATAAATTGCCAAATACTCATATCTGTCGAGACAGCGTCTGCATTCCATATTTCTTCTTTTTAGTAAAAAATCAGCTTTATCCTCCTATTATTTTAGGAACACCTTTTATAAATGCTATTTATCCGTATACTCATATTGATGCAAATGGTTTTAAGGCTACTTACAAGGACAAACAAATTTCTTATCCTTTTGTTACTCATCCTGTAACCAGAGATATAAATACCCTTATCAATATGAAACAAAATCAGCTTAATTTCTTACAATTAGAATTAATGAGCATTAATATCTTTGATACTTTAAAATCA
>NW_025886547.1:0-73232 GCF_002878395.1 Capsicum annuum
AATTAAAGGAAAGTGGTCGTCCCAACTTTCCTTGAAGTCAATTGCATACGCCCTTAGCATATCTTTGAGATTCTAAATGGTCGTCTCTGCTTGACCATCTATCTGAGGATGAAATGTTGTGCTAAGATGGACTTGGGTACCGAGACCTTTTTGGAATGCTTTCTAAAAGTGAAAAGTGAACTGGGTACCTCTGTCTGAGATGATAGATAGTGGAATACCGTGTAACTTGACTAACTCCCTGATATAGAGTTCGGCATAATCCTCGGCGAAATAAGAAGTATGAACAAGAAGGAAATGAGTTGACTTGGTCATTCTATCTATAATGACCCAGACTTAATCATGCTGATGATGAGTTCTAGGCAAACCCATCACGAAGTCCATGTTAACTTTTTCCTACTTCCAACTAGGAATGGTGAACTCTTGCTTGGAACCACTAGTTTTCTGATACACTATCTTAACCTGCTGACATATAGAGCACTTAGCCACAAACTCTACAACATCTCTCTTCATCCCACTCCACCAATAGATCTCCCACATGTCACGGTACATCTTAGTGGCCCCTGGATGAATAAAATATCATGCACCATGCGCTTCTGCAAGAATTCGCTGCCTCAATTCATCTACACCTGGAACACATAGACAACCCTGACAACAAAGAACACCATCTCTCCTTTGGGAGAAAACCTCAACTTTCTAATTCTTAAATGACTCTTTGAGCTTAACAAGGCTAGGATCCCTGTCTTTTTTCTCTTTCACCTCGGAAACTAGAGATGACTCTGAACTACTATGAATACATACACCACCCTTTGAAGAATCGACTAAGAGAATGCCTATTCTGGCAAGCTGATGGATATCCGGAGCCATCTTTTTCTTACTATCCTCAACGAGAGAAATACTACCCATGGAGAGTCAACTGAGAGCATCGGCCACAGCATTGGCCTTTCTCGGATGATAAAGAACACTCATATCGTAATTCTTTAAGAGCTCTAACCACCTTCTTGGCAAAGATTGAGATCTTTCTAAGAAAAGACATACTGGAGGCTTTTATAGTCTGTGAAGACATCTACATGGAACTCTATAGAGATAATGCCTCCAAATCTTCAAGGCAAAAATTACCGCTGCTAACTCAAGATCATAAGTAGGATAATTATTCACATGTGGCTATAACTGTCTGGAGGCATAGGCTATGACCTTACCATGCTACATGAGGACACAACATAAACCCACTCTGGATGCATCACAATAGACTACAAACCATCTGAACCATATAGAATAGCTAGAACTGGAGCTGAGGTGAGTCGACTCTTTAACTCTTGAAAGCTCTTCTTGCATGAATCTCACCACTGAAACTTAATCTTCTTTCTGAGTCAATCTAGACATGGCAGATGCAATAGAAAAAAATCCCTCAACAAACCATCTATAATAGCCATCCAAACCCAAGAAACTCCTAATATCTGATGGAGATAGGGGCCTAGGCCAGTTTCTTATAGCCTCGGTTTTCTGAGGATCTACTTTAATGCTATCACTGGAAATAATATGATCAAGGAATGCTACTGATATTAGCCAAAATTTGCACATTCTGAACTTAGCGAATAACTTGTAATCCGTGAGAGTCTGAAGAACAATCCTGAGATGGTCTGCATGATCACACTCTGTGTGAGAATAGACCAGAATATCATCTATAAAGACTATGACAAACATATCCAAGTACTGCTTGAACACATGGTTCATCAAATCCATAAAATGTGCTGGGGCATTGGTAAGACCAAATGGCATGACTAAAAATTTGAAGTGACCATACTGAGTATGGAAAGCTATCTTCAGAATCTTATGTTCTCTAACTCTGAGCTGATGATAGCCTGATCTGAGTTCTATCTTGGAGAAGTAACTGGTACCCTGAAGTTGGTCGAATATATCATCAATCCTGGGAAGAGGATATCTGTTCTTGATCATGAACTTGTTCAACTGATGGTAGTCAATACACATCCTGAGAGAACCGTCTTTCTTATGCACGAATAACACTGGCGCAGCCCATGGGGAAATGCTGGGTCTGATGAATCCCTTATCTAAGAGATCCTTCAACTAATCTTTCAGTTCCTTGTGTTCTACTGGTGCTATTTAGTATGGCAGAATACAAATAGGTTGAGTATTCGGAAGAAGGTCTATGCCAAAGTCTATTTTCCTTTCGGGAGAAATGCCTGGAAGATCTTTGGGAAAGACATCTGCGTATTCATTAAAAACAGGGACTATTTTGAGGCTGGGAGATTAAGAACTGAAATCTTTAACATGCATGAGATGATATACGCAGCCCTTGGAAATTATTTTCCATGCCCGAAGGTAGGAAACAAGTTGACCCCTGAATGCTAAAATCCTACCCTTCCACTCTAGGGCGGACTCATTTGGGAACTGAAACTTAACTATCCTATTTCTGCAGTTGACTATGTTATAGTAGGAATAAAGCCAATCTATGCCAAGAATGACATCAAAATCAGTCATCTCTAACTCCACTAAATCTGCTGACGTAGATTTATGAGATATTATAACCGGGTGATTCCTGTATACCTGTCGGGCTATGATGGTTTTACCCAATGGGGTAGAGACTGAGAAGGGCTCTACTAGGACTTTGGGACTGATTCCAAAATTGCCTGCTATGTATGGAGTAACAAAAGACAAAGATGCACCTGGATCTAGCAAAGCATAAACATGAACATGGAAAATCTGTAACGTACCAGTAATGACATCAAGAGAATTTTCCTGATCCTATCGGGACTGAAGAGCATAGATTCTATTAGGGCGTTGCCCACTGGTAGCACTGGAAATGACACCCTGCCATTTTGGGCTACTGGACTGAGCTGTAGAATGATTTTGCTGACCCTGAAGACTTGACTGCAGACCCACCCTAATCTTGTGGCCTGGCGTGGCACAACAAAAAAAAAATCACTAGTGACTTTGCAAATGCCCTTGTGGTTCTTACCACAAGTCTGACAAAGGGGATTCATTCAGGCACTGCTAACACTGCCCTGAAATTTAGAGCCTGGCGTTTTTCTCTATTGCCTTCTCTAAACTTCGGGACTAGAGCGCTGGCAGAGGAAGGAGTTGGAACGGCTGACTTGGAGCAAAACTGTGAACGATTTCCTCCATCTGACTTGGCATGAGCAAAGTTGAAGTTACCTGAACTTGCTCTCTTGTTCTGCCTCTTCCTTGTCTTAAAATTTTTCTCTTCTACTTGCTGGGCATGGGTCATGTGTCTGGCTAAGGTCATATCACCAATCAGCATCGCAGACCTACACTCATTTACTACGCTATCTTTTACCCCTGACACAAACTAGCTTATCTTAGCTCTATTGTCTGCAACCACATGAGGAACATACCTTTCTAGCTGAGTAAATCAAAGAAAATACTCCCTAACTGTCATATTCCCTTGCCTGAGGTTGATGAACGAAAGAACTTTGGCTTCTCTCAGCTTTTGGGAAAATAATCTATCAAAGAAGGCCGTGAAAAATTCCTCCCACTCGATAGGGCCTGTATCATCTAACCTCTCAGACTTCCACTGTTTGTACCAATCATGTGCAACATCCTATAACTGGTAGGCGTCTAACTCAGCACTCTCAATAGAAGTAACACCCATAATGTAAATGACCTTTTGGACTTGGTCAATGAACTCCTGAGGGTCCTCATCTAACTTAGACCCATGGAAATA
The DNA here is from genome assembly GCF_002878395.1 of Capsicum annuum. NCBI lineage: Eukaryota > Viridiplantae > Streptophyta > Magnoliopsida > Solanales > Solanaceae > Capsicum > Capsicum annuum. The sequence continues at coordinate 3,701 of NW_025886547.1, forward strand.
TAGAGGGTTCATCCGGGTGGAGTCCCGAACCCTAGCTTCTTTGGCATTGGCCACTGGATTAGCTAGAATGACTGGTGTCCATTCATTCTGTGAAGCCATGGACTGAGCAAGTGCAGTAAATATGGCTCTAAACTCCACATGGGAAACATGTTCGCCCAAAGGATCTTCGAGCCGAGGAGCTAGCTGGTTTCTTCTCTTTGGGGCCATGGTCTAGAATAAAAGAAGAATGGATTAGACTGAGAGTTTAACTTATGATTATGCTCACTAGCATGACATGAATAATGAAGAAAGGGGACTGTTCTTAAAACATCTTATAGCCTCCCGCACATAAATGTGGCGCGCAACATACCCATGTACAAGAGTCTACTAGATGCGGGTTTCAGACTTAGGCTCTGATACCAAGTTGGTAACACCCTGATTCGCTGAACCAGAATGCTATATGGTACTCATGACCCCGAGGGACCACAAGCTAACCCATGACTTATATCTGTACCAGTATACTGCAAATCATGATATAATAATGCGGAATACATAAAACTGTAAGGCCATAAGGTTCAACTGAATAAAATTATGTGGGTGAAAATACCCAAAACAACTCAATCTAAAAGCTAAGTCTGCATGTAAATCTGAACGTAAATCTGAAAGCCTCTAAACTATCTAAATAAGGAGTTGAAGGAACATGTCCCCAACTAACCCCATAAAATTGAACTAAAGAAATAAATAAATGTATTAAATTATATTGTCCTCAAATCAATGAGGACTCACTGTGTCTCTTCAACTGGAATGCTACCGTTACTGCTGAGCTGGAGCTCATGTCTCAGAACCTATGGTGTAACATGAAAAGAAAGCACCATAGCGCAAATGCGTCAGTACAACTAGAGTATTGAGTATATGAGGAAGGTAGGCTGAACATGAAGGGTTTCATGCATGAACAACACTGACTGACTAATATGAATGTGGTAGTGTAAATACACATATATAGAAACTGGGACTGTGAATACGTGATAACATGACCTGTAAGCTAATACATGGTTTACTGATAACTTTCATGACTGATATTGAAACTGAGAACATGGACGACTGTATCTGAAAAACCCCTTGAGATCTTTTACTAAGACTGGTAGTGAAACTCTGGGAAGTAGTGTTTAACCGACATGCACCATGTATGCCGTTATGGATAAGCTGGGTTCCAATCTCTGCCCCGACTGGAGGGGTGTCAATATCGTGCCACAAGTACGGACAGCCTGTGAGTGACCCTTATCTAGCAGGTACTCAATGAGAATAGTGGGAACCCTAAACTGACGGGTTAAGACACCTTATCAACCCTAATCTGTCGAGTTAAGATGTATCAACCTACACTGGCCACGTAGTTCTGGATCACAAGGATGACTACTAAGAATCACACCCTGAACTGGCGGGTGAGTTCCCATACTTGGGTTCACTCGGTGCTAACCTCTACTCCTATCTGGAGGAACTGGACATGAATAACTAACTATACATGACTTAATCATACTGAATTTCGTTGACTGGTGAAATGTTACTGATATGTGACAACTGACTGAGATCATAAGGTTTTCCTAAGTCACATAACTGACTGAAGTCTATGGAATCATAGCTTGAGTTCGGATATCGTGAAACATGACAAGGATTTAGGCACATAACTATAGTTTTCAGGTACAAGTACCCACAGGACTCGATAGGAGAAAACTGACACACATGACATGACTTGACCACAAGATTTGAGTCCACAATTCCCAATATCATAAGTAAGGCTTTCATAATAAGAATGTTTCTCAACAAACTATCACATGATTGGGAATGCACACAACATGTATATACTTGCATGGCATCAATAACATGGTCATTCCATACCGCAACAATATCATGAGCATCTCGTACAACTTCTTCAATTCAAGACAATAGCACGGGGATCACGTTGATCATAAACTTAGAACATGGAATAGTCATTTAGGACTTATTATGTCATAAAAGCATGATTTCTATTTCCTTAGGTATTTTTCACAAACACCGTACATGTACATCTTAGGCATTGGTGGATTCATCAAGATTACAAATATTCAACCACCAATTTAACATATTTATATGTTAAATACCACCATATCCTCACAATAAACATACAAAGATCCCATCTTAGGCATCATCAAACTCCAACCACATGAATGTCAACCACCAACAACATAAACATCATGATACAAAATTTAGAAGATGGTTCTTGAGCTTCATGGACGAAACAAGTCCATGAATCAACTCACGCATACCGTAGAAGGAAGATTCTTGATGATTGACAGAGGAATTTCCTTGAAATCGGATCTTCAAGCTTAATTATGCAACCCTAGTTGTTTTTCTCTATTATTGCTCTTGGATGATGAGCTTTGAGATGATAATAGGGTTTTAATATGTTTAGATTCTATATATTTCATAGGGTTAAGTTTAGGGACGTGTAAGGAGTGTTAAAAGACTTAATTACCCTTAAAATAACTCAAAACGGAGTGTTTTTGGCACCTGGAACTGACTTAGGTGGCGCCCAAGTGATTGCCTAAGCTAGGTTGGGTGGCTCCTAACTTATCGCCTATGTTTGGTTGGGCGGCGCCTAACTAATCGCCTATCCTTACTGTCTCTCATGAAAATAGGCCTAACTTTTCGCTCGGGTATTGGATTAAGGAAAAATTGGTATTGTTGGAAAGCTAATTCAATTATCTACATTTTGGTGGATCTAAATCAGCTAATATATTACATTAAAATTGAGTTATACTCGTTCAAATATGACCCTTGCACAATCGAACACTAAAACTTGATGGATTCAAAAACTCTTAGCTTGTATTACCTTAAGTGACTCATATGAACATGCTTAATGCGTCATAAGCTATCCTATCACTAGGATATTCATTGTAAGTCATGTACTCAAGTATGAATCACAAGATAGGAGATTTCATACGTAGGAATACTTATTAACTTCCTATCTTAGAAACATATGGGGTATTACATTTACTTAGTCCCAGTATCTTCAGAATAGTTTCAAAATATGTTATGAGCATTATTAGTTTAGTCAATTACGATGATCAGTTAAGCTTAGAAATAGTTCAGTATTCCAAGTCAGTTTTGTTAGGAGTAGGATTTAGCACTAAGCGGGTGCAGGGATGACGGCTTCCCCGTCAGATAGGCAGAGTCATTAGTAGTTGTCCCTATACTCTATAACTACGTAGCAACCATAGGATATGAGGAGTCACCCATCAGTTTAGGCTTGACTACCTCGCAGGGGTCACCCTTCAGATTAGGCTTGATACCCCTAGTCCTTTGGGACAGCATATTAGTGGATTCACATAATCAGTGTTAGTACCCATTGCATGGTATTAACACCCTTCCAACTGGGGTCACAGGTTTGACCCCTATTGAGGCATATGGTTTAGATGATAGCTCCCATAGTCTCAGTCCAGTAATCAGCTTAGAAATTTAGTTTCTGATTTGCTTGACCATAACGTATAGATATTAGTTATTCCGTTATCAGATTTCAGTATTTTAATTTACAAATTATATTCAAGACATGTTTTATTCTTGATCATGCATCCATCAATATCTATATATTTCACGCATTCTAAGTATTTATAAATTTCACATACTCTATTCAGTACCTCATACTATTCATTCATTCAGTTATTATTTATGTACATGAAACCATGCATATCAATTTACCTTAATTAGAATATTAGTACATTCAGAGAACTGATCGCGTACCTTTTTTTTGCGCTATGATGTACTATATTATAGATTCAGGTACTCAGTTCCTTGATCGAGCATAGACCTTTTAGATTATCAGCCGTAGCAATAGTGAGTCCTCATATTTCGAGGATAGACTATATTTATTTTCATGCTTTCTGTTTAGTAGTTAGATAGAGTTAGTTGGGGCCTATCCCATAAAATCTTATTCAGTCAGTTTAGATGCTTTTGGAAACTTCAGACAGACAGTCAATTTATCTTTATTTTATTAGTTTTAGACTATTGTTTTCCCAGATTTATGATACAGAAACATTTTACTATTTAAAACCTTATGGATTATTAGTTTTTCTTCTACATATGTTATTATATTATTCAATGCTCACAGCAGGTACCAGCTCATATGTTAGCTTGTGGTCCCTCAAGACTATAAGCACTGTATGATGCCCAGGGTGTACTCATGAGGGGTTACAGTTGGGTACCACACCGGTATGAATATAATATTGATATTACTTATTTATGGAGGATCTGATACCACCCCTGTACGAATATGATATTGATATTACTTGTTTATGGAGGATCGGGTACCACGTCGGTACGTTAAAAGAACATAGATATTGATCCTTGCAGATCATGACTATTTGAGAAAAATAAGTCCCATAGCATGTGTGTACACATTTGTATTGAATTTGTGAGATTGTAGGGGTTATAAAGAAGATAACGAGCTAATGGTGTTCTAATTCCGAGGTTTAGAAGGACATGGTTGTTATCTATGATATTGTTGTTCATTCTGTGGATGTTTACAGTATGGTTGATTATGTGGCTTATTTGTAAGAAGTGTTTGACATGTTATTGCTACACTATTGATTCATTTAATGTTTGCTATGTGACAATGCCTATCTATTTGTCATTTGGTCTATGTTGTATGCATGCTATTAAATTGATTTGACCAATGATACCTACCAGTACATAGTGGTTTATACTGATACTACCTTATACTTTTATTTTTTTGAGTGTAGAAAGTGTTCCAAAGGCTCAGACACGACCTCACCTCTGGTGTTTGGTAGCAGATCTGTATCCAAAGGTGAGCACTCCATCTCCAGGCTGCCATGGATCATACAATTTGTTCTTGTCCATTTTTCAGTACATTAAAAACTTTTTATTTTCTTTAGTTTTTTTATATCTCTTTTAAACATGATCTTGGTTAAGAAGTTCTTGTACAATGACTTTCGGATCTTGGGGATTTTAAAAGTACTTTCTTTTATTTTTGGTTTACTAATGATTTCTCTGAATTATTGTCATTAAGTTGGTTTTATGATACTCTCATTTTAATAATGACTAAGTGATTGGGTAATTGTTCTACTTAGATGGTTCTCCCAAAGAAAGATTAGTGTGGGTGAAACTCATGACTATTTGGGTGGTGACAGTGACACCGGTTATATTCTTACAATCTCTTCTAAAGTAGATAGATATCATACGGAACACTCGCTATCGTAAACTGATTATTTACCTTACTTAATTTCATTTAAAGTAACGAAATCAACTTAAAAATGAGGAAATTATTCAAAAAAATATTAACACTTTCTAAAACAATAATAGGTTATGCGTGACGCTAGAGTAAAAATTTCAGATTGTAAACTGTGATAGTAGATATCAGACTTATGTGTAAGTGTAACAATATGTCAAGAAATAATATCTGGATCTAAATGAAATAAGAAAGTTAAGTGAATCTTCAAATTATTGAGAAATCATAGTATAAATGATGAAATATTCATGATGTAAATTTGTTGCATAATATTTTTTGTTCTTTGACTATATATGGTGTTGTATGAACTAATCTTAGTCGACCGATGAAGACTAAAAATATGTGTGGCGCACTGATACTACTCTAGCAAAATTTTCTTTTGGCGGTATGTGTGGTCTTTTGTTCTCATACTTCACTTTGTGACAATTCAAAGTTTGTTATTTTGAGTTTAAATGAAAGACATACTTTTTGACTTTTAATGATCCTAAATAATTTGTTTAGATTATTCATTCTTATTATTATGATATATGACATGTATTGGCTTAGCAATCATGGGGGTGTGCTCAGTATTATTAGTTTTTAGGTATTCGAGTAATGAAACACGACTATATAGATATATATATAGATACATTTTAGTTTTTAAAAAACTTTTTAGATGTATTTCACATTATTAGAAATAAAATAAAAATTTTACATCACAAACTTCCATATGCTACTATGCTAACACAATCATGGTATTTCTCCATGAATAGACTTACATTAACTTAGAACGTATAGTCAAAACTATTTTAATAGAAAATATATTATTAGTAACACTTATCCGGAATTATGCTAAATGATTAGTGATTTATCCACAATCGTCAATCATTTGATTAGTTGTTCATATAATATGATAATTAAAATCCATCGAGATGATGAGTTTCATTAAGTTCATTTTGGGATTATAAATTACGTACGTAATGCAATGATTATAGTACCTCTTTCATACGGAGGGAGTTATTGGTGAAATGCAATAGTAGTTAAAATTATCAGGTGTCACTGACTCTAGTATCTAAAAATGTTTAAGGCAAACTTATAATGATAGTTATTTTTTGATCATGTATTTATTCTATTTCCTTTTTTAATCAGAATTGATTTATCTTTAACTGTATTTGATTGTGTCCACCTAATAGGATAAAAATATGATTAGAAAGAAAAATTACTCTTATCCTAAAAGATATCAGTTTTTCCTAATTAGGAATATCAATGAACAAGTCCATAATCACATTTTACTATAAAAACACAACATCCGTTAATTCTTATCCACATTCAAGTAAAAAACATTTTTACATAGCTTAACCTATCTCAAGCAAGGATTCTTCATAAAAAGAAAAAAAAAACAATAACTTATTCATTCTAATTCCACTTCAAGGTTTCTACTTATTAACTTAATATTCACAATATCTAAATTCCTCGTGCATTGACAGTTTTTATGAGATAGTCTTCAACTTTAATTTAATCAATGGTTTATTTTTATTTATATGGAGAAAAATGAGTACATCTGTCAACAGTATCATCAAGTTGAACAAGAATAAGATATTGTTTATAATGGGAGATACAGGGATGAGAAAATCTCGTCTCTCTGTAGACCGTGCAACCCATTTTTCAGCACAAATCATCAACTTTGACAAAATGCATGTCTATAAGGGACTTGGCATTGTCACTAACAAGATCATTGACTCTGAAAAACAAAGTATAACACATTATTGGCTAGGTAAATATTTATTTGCACTGAGTATTTACACTAAACAACTATTCAAATAATTTAATAATAGTTGTTATGGATTAGGAACAAAATGCATATTATTATTTCGATATTGTGATTTGTGAAAAATTTAATTACATTGATTACTGATCTGAGTTGGAAATGAAGAGTATTTTTATAATTTAAATACTTGAAATTGCTACCTCTTGCAGATATATTTAGTGATATTTTCTACTAAAGCTTGAATATATGGAATGATATTATTTTGTATTTTTAAACTCACTAGAAATATAAACCTGTGACGTTAGGATTATCGACCCACTTCATCGATAACTAAGTAGAATCTTTGATTTCTGTGTGAATGAATATCATTTGACCATTATTAAAAATATGTGCATTTCACATCAATATTATATATATGGGTATATGTGTGTGTATTTATATACATCAATACATTTAAATCGAAAAAGTGACAATAAATTTTTCTTCATATTTGTAAGGTTGAATCGATCCAAATTCTGATTTCACAGCTGAGAATTTCTGTGTTCAAGCCATTTGCTTACATAAAAAAAATTATAAGTAGTGGATATGTTCCAACTATTATTGATAGGTCAAATTCATACATTGAAAAACTTGTAGAACATCCTACGTTCACATATAAATCTAACTATGTGTCACGACCTGAACAGGGGGCCCGGCCATGACGAGCATTCCGAACCATGAAGGCCCAAAACACCCCTATCTATCTGGTAATCATGCACATAATTCATATGATAAAAGAAATGCAGAAGATACTCAATACTATGAAAACATGGTCATGAGTCTAATAAAATCAATAATGGGAAATAAAGTCCCACAACATCTATCAACATCTGAAAACCGTCTACGAAATCTATACTACAAGACTAAATCAACCAACTATCTGAAAAATGGGACAAGGCCCCAAGTAGACCAAAAACATGACTAAAGATAAATATCTGAAAATAAATAGGCCTTCTAGAATATAGAAGGCTCACCACTGCGTCATCTGATCAGCGATCTGAATTATCTACTACTTTTATGGACCCCTAGACTGAGCCTCAGAACCTGAGAAGTTGGAGGAGGGGTCAATACATATGTACAGGTACGCAGAGAAAATCCAAAATAATCATTTATAATCAGCATATATGAGAACATTTTAAAACAGTTCACAAACAACCGCATAGTATGAAATCTCACGGGCATTTAAATGACTTTGTGAAAACATCTGAAATCTGTGACTCTTTATATTACTTCTGCGCTAGGTGATATACCCTACAATTCTGAAAATTCCATGGGCTATATGGAAACTACCATTAACTCGGCAGCCAAGCCCCCAACCCAAGTGTGCCGCAAGGGTCGGAGTCTCTGAATCTACTACGCCACACGGACGTCGCCAGCATACAATAATAATCTACCCGTATTGGCAAATACGGTTTCGGTCTAAGAGTTGTTTGAACTCACGCCTTCTTTGGGTAACCACCTAATACTATTTAAGTCCCTTTTTAAAACTCTATCAAATCATGCATAGTCTGAAAACATGCTCTGAAAATATACTCTAAAAACATACTCTGTCATGGCATAAATACATATGGTATCATCATACCATTGACTTGCAAGTCACATCTCTGAGCCATTATTAGCATACATAAATCTCTGTTTTCAAGAAATAAATTCGAGACCACCATATCAATAATACAATTCAAGAAAACTCATGTATACACAGGCAAGTAACTCTTTGTCAACAATTAAACAAACAATGGTGGTCATGCCCAAAGTCTCTTTGACTCAAAACATAGTCATATCAAGACACCCTCTCAATAACTCTAAATCAATGGTTCAAATGCTATGACGTTTCAAATCACAAAACATACATTTCAATCCTCTTTTCAACAAAGCCAAAATCTTTAATTTATCACAAGAGAGGGAGTCCATAATTCATGCTCTAAAACAAAGCTCAAATTTTAGTTTCATACATATACGTATACATGTAAATCAATTTAGGGAAAAGGCCACAAGGCCAAAGCAATAATAGCATTAAACTTTCGAAACACATAATCTGTAATATAATTTTCAAAACCCCCATAAATACATACATTAAAACTTAAATCATGCTTTAAACAATTTCAAGCCCATGTAGTTTTAAGGATAAACACCGAGTACCTCGAATTAGGAAATCAATGGCTGATTCTTGAAGCTTGCGGATTGGGGATTCCAAATCTCTAATCAATTTTGAAAACCCATGTTTGAATCTCGATTTATTTGGGTTTTATAGTTTGGAACCCTAAGGGATGTTCTTGAAGAAAATTGAGAGAAAACCATATACTTTGGGTGAAATGAGCTCAATCATGTGTTATAGACATATATAGGGGTTGCAAAACACCTATTCTGCCATCAAAATGGGGTTTTTTTGGCACTTGGAAGTAAGGTATACGGCGCACAACCCATGGCAGACGCATGCCCATCGCACACCCTTACTGCCTCTTACAAAAAATGTCGTAACTTTTCACTCAGGTATTGGATTAAGGCGAAATTGGTATCATTGGAAAGCTAATTTGACTAACTTTCATTTGATATATAGTCAGTCCTCTAATTATATATATATATATATTGGGATTTATGGTCACTAGAAGTTGACTCAAGTTTAGATGCTCATTAAAACTCAATCGATGGAAAAACTTTCAACTCGTCCTTGGTTAAAGGATCTCTATGATCTCAATTTATGCTCAACTAGATTCAAACACTACATAATTCATTAAGACACTATATTTACATCGGATTTATGGTTTATGGAACATCTACAATTAGAAATGATGGTTTACGTTCTAGCTCGAAATGTGGGGTCTTACATTATCTCCCCCTTTGGATCATTCATCCCCGAATGATGGGTAGGAATATTGAAGTCTTAAATATATGAAACTGAATTCTGAGCTGACTTGACTTTACTTGCTTTAAGGAGAAAATTCGTGCTTAAAGTTTATAATTCCCTTGAAATATTCATGATCCAATCGTACATATTGAATTGAGAAGTGATAACTTATGCAAGTACGAATCGTGAGGCAATAAGACTTAGATTGTACTAGGGTATTACGTTGTCTGAGCTAAAATACTTGGAAAGAATTTGAGATTATGCGCTGAACATTTATGAACTGAGTCATGACTGAATAGTTGAATCTAAAACATGATGCTTGGACTGAACTAAATTCGTAATTTACATAGATGGAATAGATTATCTTTTGAGATGGTCATACACATGAGACTTTAGATAGTAGGACTAGGTTAAAAGGTAGAAAACCATCGTAACTTGCTGCCTGACTGTTAAATTGAATTACTGGCTATAGAGGATGAATTATGCCGGATCCTTATACTTAACTAGAGTATCTTTTCAACTTTCTAAAGAAGTTATAGTAGCATTACGGAGAAGAGAAACTTGGGTGTGAGTTACACAAGACATCCAACTAAGGAATCACCACTATGACACCATTATATAGCATGGAATATAGACAGAAAGCTCATAAACTAGGGTAGAATTAGCAGGCCTTTGGCAATTAACTTCTTACATTCAAGCTTAGCATACTTATCGAATATCCCTTAACTGTAGTATTCTCCTTAAATATCATTTTCATTCAATATAGCTTAAAATTCTCATATGAGGATTGGCAAATCTTTCTACAAATGTCTAAAATAGCCTAATCCTTTCACCATGATCAAGCCTAACTCTAAGTCACAAAAATACAACATGCCACACCAAGCTATTATTCTAAACCTTATGAGCAAACTTCTATATCTCTTTTAAAGATCACATCCTAAGCATAACATGCCTTACCACCTCAATGAATATTGTGAACTCTTACTATGAAGTCACTAGCTCATACAGCATTTTCTTTACAAAAATCCCAACATGTCGTTCGAGTCTATCTTTATAACCACTTATGAATTTCAAAGAAATCACTTATAAAGACATACTTCACATAATCTCTAAACCATTGTCAATATAACCCCCATGCGCTACCTTAAGAATACACATACACAAACTTTTCCACTAACTATCACATGTATCGAAGACTTGGCCCTAAATCTTACTTCATACTTATGGCCCTATCTAAACAAGCATACTATGATTTCCCATCAACAAGAACATTTACTCATCACCACTATCATCACATAAAGAGGAGCAACTAAAAGGTTAGAACATAAGATCTTAAAACATGAAAGGATATTATGTGAGACTTGACACTTAACGGAGACCTGAGGAATAATGAATCAACATTAGGGATTCATCAAAGTGATTTGAATTGAGAGTAAACCCGTCTCTAAGCTGAATCTCACCAATCATTGGCGTAAAACATGTGTTATGGGAACTGAGCACATTATAAAGCGTGAGTACATAAGTCATGATCTACATGACCTCAATTTGGAGTTCATAACATATGGAATGTGATTCTAACTACTGAATGAACTAGAACTCCTCATTGTTGAACCGGAAGAGTACATGATTCACTATCATATGCATGAACGTGAACTGATCATGGAACTAAATTATAAGGCATGAGTAGGTATTGGGATAACTAAAAAATACTGAGACACAAATGGGTTGAGTCTCACCCTCACTTTCTGACGTTCTATATCATACCTACATCACTACTAGAATCTAAGAACCTAACTTGGTTATTTGTTCTACCATCTCCCCCTTAGTTTCAAGTCATCATCTTAGGTCTTAGGAATCCCTTACTAGACTCTAAACTGAACTACACTTACTGCACTCTGGGGTCTGGAAAATAATAATACACGTATAGCATGGAACTTAACTCAAATAGCCATACCTAAAAATGGAAAACCCACTAGTAATAATACCTTCTGAGATACACTCTATCTTTTTATTGCCACCAACAGTCATTATGTAATACTTGCACATTTACTAACTTCGGGTGTTCAACCACCTAGCAACTCAATGGTACCACTAGCCACACATAACAAGTCATAGCCTTAGAAAAAAATGTACCACAACGTCATATCATCTTGGGCATACTTCTACATCATACATACAACATCATCCTTCATTACAAATCAAATAAACTTAATCTCTTGCATACACTAGTCAAGCCTATTAGACTACTTCCACAAAACTAGTACGATTAATCAAAAGATCATCACATCCACCTTCATGGACATCAGCTATTCAAACTTAATGTCTAGTGCTAAACACTATTTACATCCCAACCTTACACACAATTCTCACAAAAACATTCATCATTAATCTTAAGCCACTATTCTTACATCCAAATTCTACATTTCAATTCAAGCCTATAGTCTAGCATCAATCATCCACCACCAATGAAGAATGCAACATAATATACAAATCCATCAAATTGGGATATTCTACCCAAATATCTCAAAAATCTACAACATACCTTCTCACAAGTAGTACCAGTTTACAACTACCAATGAAAAGAAGGTCAAGAGGGTTAAAGTCACATAATAGACATAATCAACCTTAATCTTATATTATAACCCCAAACGATCTTATCTACTTATGGCTTTCTCACATCACCCTTACTTACCCAAGCGTATATTTAGACTATCTTCAAATTCCACAAATAACCATGAGTCTATAATCGTAACTTACTGACGAATCCATCCATTTTCATACTTAAAGCAAACAACAATTCACCTTGACTAAAACCTTTTCTCTACCTTCTACTAAACTAACACACAAGAATGTATCACTTCATTACCAACCCAATCTCATGCAAAAAGCTCCAGCTATACATATATTCAACCAACATAAGAGCAACAAGCTGAACAACACGTTGCTAGTGAATCAAAATAGGCCTCAAACGGCTTCACTAGACTTGTTTTTTTTTTGTGTTTTTAACAAGAAAATGGAATAAATAACAAACAAACTATGCTAGTGAATCGAAAGAGCCCCACATGGCTTCACTAGACTTTTTAGTTTCATCAACACGATGATAAAATATTTTCAAGAGATAGAAACTTGGCACACAATATTCCATAATCGGAGAATACACATCTTACTTTGTAAAAATAAAAATCTGAGTGAAACACTCCCCCTATAGACTACCATAAAATCCACACATGCTAGTAGCTACCACATTAGTCTATCACTATAAAGAGGTAAATCATCCTCAAACATTAGTTATTCAACAAAAATATTTATTTACACAAAATCATCCTCACTCTCACTTCTAACTTTATGTCTTCACATCACCAACTTATTAGTCCAACATCACTACCAATAGGTCATGACAACAACACTTTAACTCATACTACTATTTAGGTGGAAATACAGTTCCAATATTCTGCTACACATCATTCCTCCTTTTAGGCACGACATCCGCAACATGAATTTTTGAAAAGGATCGCATAAACTCAATACAGAAGGCTGATAAGCACGATTTCACCAAGATCAAGATTCACACTAGTCCCAAACACTCTAAGCACTAACAGAATCTTCTCCAGTCCTTGCAAAATTTTAATATCTTATATGACTCGATCCGAAGGGACAATACCATTTAGACTCTAAACTTCTACACTTGAATTACCCCAACAATGACATATATTTATAAACATCAGTGTAAAGAAAGAATTCGTATGTATTTACACTCATATAGGTAACACCATAGCACGAATAAGAGTAAGGAAGAGGGACATTCTGACTCTATAGCATGAACTAGAACATGAAGAAGGAGAGACATTCCTAAACGCCTAGTAGCCTCCTGCTTATAAGTGTGGTACACTACACACCCATAAATAAGATTCTACCCAACACAATTTCGCAGACACCCTAGGACCATGAACCATTCTCTGATGCCAAGTTTATCACAACCCAAACCGGGGCCCTGGCCGTGAAGAGCATTCTGAACCATAAAATCCTGAAACACCCCTATCTATCTGGTAATCATGCACATAATTCATATGATAAAAAAAATGCGAAAGATACACAATACTATGGAAACATGGTCATGAGTCTAATAAAATCAATAATGGGAAATAAAGTCCCACAACATCTATCAACATCTGAAAATCGTCTGCGAAATCTCTATTATAAGACTAAATTAACCAACTGTCTGAAAACTAGTACAAGGCCCCCAATAGACCCAAAACATGACTAAAGATAAATATCTGAAAATAAATAGGACTTCTGGAATATTGAAGGCTCACCACTACGTCATCTGATTAGCGATCTGAATTATCTACTACTTTCATGGACCCTTAGACTGAGCCTCAGAACCTGAGAGGTTAAAGGGGGGAGGGGGTCAATACATATGTACTAGCATGCAAAGAAAATCCAAAATAATCATTTATAACCAGCATATATAAGAGCCTTTTAAAACAGTTCATAAACAACCGCATAGTATGAAATCTCATGGGCATTTTAAAGAGTTTGTGAAAACAGCTGAAATTTGTGACTCTTTGTATTACTTTTGCGCTAGGTGGTATACCCTACAATTCTGAAAATTCCATGGGCTATATGGAAACTACCATTTACTCGGCAGCCAAGCCCCCTACCCAAGTGTGGCGCAAGTGTCAGAGTCTCTAAATCTACTATGCCACACAGTCGTCACCAGCGTACAATAATAATCAACCTGTATCGGCAAATACGGTTTTGGGATAAGAGTTTCTTTAACTCACGCCTACTTTGGGTAAACACCTAAAACTATTTAAGCCCCTTTTTAAAACACTATCAAAACATGTGTAGTCTGAAAACATTCTCTGAAAACATGCTCTAAAAATATACTCTGAAAACATACTCTGTAATGGCATAAATACATATGGTATCGTCATGCCATTGACTTGCAAGTCACATCTCTGAGCCATTATTAGCATACATAAATATCTATTTTAAAGACATAAATTTTGGACCACCATATTAATAATATATTTCAAGAAAACTCATGAATACACATACAAGTAACTCTTTGTCAACAATTCAACAAACAATGGTGGTCATGCCCAAAGTCTCTTTGACTCAAAACATAGTCATATCAAGCCACCCTCTCAATAATTTTAAATCAATGTTTCAAATGCTATGACATTTCAAATCACAAAATATGCATTTCAATCCTCTTTTCAATAAAGCCAAAATCTTTAATTTATCACAAGAGAGGGAGTCCATAATTCTTGCTCTCAAACAAAGCTAAAATATTAAATCAATTTAGGGAAAAAGGCCACAAGGCCAAAGAAATAATAGCATTAAACTTTTGAAACACATAATCTGTACTATAATTTTCAAAACCCCCATAAAATAAAGGCATTAAAACATAAATCATGCTTTAACAAATTTCAAGCCCATATATTTTTTAGGATAAACCCCGCGTACCTATAATTAGGAAATCAATGGGTGTTTCTTAAAGCTTGTGGATTGGGGATTCCGAATCTCTAATCAATTTTGAAAACCCACAGTAGAATCTTGATTTATTTGGGTTTTATAGTTTGGAACCCTAAGGGATGTTCTTCAATAAAATTGTGACAAAACCATATATTTTGGGTGAAATAAGCTCAATCACGTGTTATAGACATATATAGGGGTTGCAAAATACCCATTCTGCCCTCAAAATGGGGTGTTTTTGGCACTTGGAAGTAAGGTATGTGGAGCACAACCCATAGCAGACCTTCAGGTGTGCATCGCACACCTTATGGCAGGCATTTAAGTGTGATTCGCACTCCCAATAGCACAAGTTTGGTTGGGTGGCACATTTCCCATCACACACCCTTACTGGCTCTTACGAAAATGTCATAACTTTTCACTCGGGTATTGGATTAAGGCTAAATTGGTATGGTTGGAAAGCTAATTTGATGACCTTCCATTTGATATATAGTGGGTCCTCTAATTCTATATATATATTGGGAGTTATGGTCACTAGAATTTGACTTAAGTTTAGATGCTCACTAAGAGTCAATCGATGGAAAAACTTTCAACTCATCCTTGAGTTAAAGGACCTCTATGATCTCAATTTATGCTCAACTAGATTCACACACTACATAATTGATTAACACACTATATTTACATCGGATTTATGGTTTATGGAACAACTACAAGTAGAAATGATGGTTTACGTTCTAGTCCGAAATGCGGGGTATTACACCACGACAGTTGTTTCATTTTTTGATTGACGTTGATGTATCAACATTGGACCCTTTTCTTCGCAAAAGTGGTCATTTGGTCCAAATAGGTCATTCTAACTTCTATTTAGTTTATATGTATGGATTATTTATCAATAGCAACAAATATGTGATATTTGACCTGTAATTTTATCATATACACATTATTTGTAACTATAATATACAAGTGAGCTTATATGAAACTTGATTATTTTACTAAATATATTTTAGAAACTTAACACTTGAGTTTGAATATAATCATGTAATATTTTAAAATATTTTCTACAATATCTTTTTAATCTATCTGTTTATATATTGAAGTTCTTTTCAAATAGCTCAAATGGACTTCAAATAACTCAAATGGTTCTTTAATATTTATGCCGCCTGTAGGGCTAGTGGATGAGGTGTGGGGAATATTTCTCCTGAAGAAGATTATAATAAAGTAACCAACGATCCAATGGTTTCCTTGAGATGGACAAACACATTAGAGAATAAAATAAGTTTGACACATGTGAAGAATCAACAAAGAAGATGCTTCATAAATCCCTGATCGTCGCCAACTTGAGAAAATTTGATGATTCAAGAAAGGGAAAATATGGTCATGGCATCATATTAATGACACCAATGTCTTCTAGGAAAATGAAAAAGAAGGAGCTAATGATAAATGGAAGAATGACTTATTGAAACCCTATCTCTATATCATGAAAAAGTTTCTCAAACAATGACTATTACATAATTATTATTGAGTTTTTAGAAACTAATACATTAAGCACTATTATTTCTTTTAAGATGTTGTGAGTTGCAATTGATTAAAATTTGTAGAACGATGCAAGTATTTCAATAAATAAATGAAATAAGTATTCTTTCTTATTAATATTAAAATTGCCATCCTAGTGGTGAGACTAATTACGGAAGTTTTTATCCTATCTAAGGATATTTAGAAGTTTTTTTGATTCTTATTCTTTGTGAGTAAGATTGCTTATTTTTTATTAATAAAAACTATAAAAGAAAATAGTTTAACCACTATATATTAAGACATAAAAAGATGTATACACAACTCTACAGACTGTCTATGAATCCTCTACTAGCATTGATTTTAGATAGCCGGTACATGAACCCTAGGTATCCCGAATCAATATGACTGAATGAAGAAAATAAAAAGATACACAAATTCTAACTGACTCAAGCCCTTGAATCAAAAGGACTCATGACCTGCTGGCTGGAAGCTACAACCTATTTGAATATAATATGCATGCTATGACTTATACCTACATTATGAGACAATATAGCACATAGACATATATGTGGATTAGTACTTTGGGAATGTAATGAGCATATGGGGGTGAATGTATAAGTAAAATAATATCTCAATATCATCACAATTCATAAAATCATGCAAGATAAATGTAAATGACCACATAGGCTTGAGTAAAATGAAATCTGAATATCATAAATCATGAATAGTAAGGAATATAATGTAAATCTTGTGAGTCATAACACTTAGTTCTAAAAGCTGTACTTATACTTTTTCTATAAATCATGGTGGCTAAGTGTAAAGAGAGATCATGTTTGAATCTGAAATATGAAAATTGAAAGCTATAACTATTATCTTTCTGTAAAGCATAATCTGAATAAATGTTTGAGTCTTTACACTTAGTCTTATAAAAGCTTTTCTATCATTCTCTTCTTTTGAAACTTAGAGACTTTGGGAGTTTTGGAAATCTTTTTGGACCTTTGGGACTTTGGAACTTTGAAACTATAGAACTTTGGGAGTTTCTTCTAACCGACATAAACCATGTGAGCTGACATGGAGTCCAACATCATGCCCACGTTGGGGAGAGCTATTCTACCCTTTCCATCAGAATAGAATCTTAGATTAAGTGATCACATCTTAGTCATCCACTTAAAAGTGGGAATAATCTTAATCCTACAGTGGTACGTAGTTCTGGGGCATGAAACCTTGGAATCAAATCCAAATCGGTGCTAAATACTACTTCCATTCTTGTTGCTCAGAACTTTTAGGAAATCCACCTTAAAATAGCATGAGGGTTTATAATAAAAGCCAATTACAATTCTTTTTGCTTTAAATCATGAAATAAATGGATAATGTGGATTCCGTATCTTAGCTTAGGATCAAAATATCAAATCTTGCTTAAAATCTAAATACATGCTTATTAAATAATGCTTAAACATCATCTTTCTTGAATTTTCCTAGTCTAAAATTCGTCCCTAGAACCTCAAAGACTTGCTTCAAAGATGAATGACTTTTATTCCACGTAGTATTCTTAAGATTTCAACTTTTTATCATGTGAGAAATTGAATAATCTTTACATCAAGTGAAGAGTGTTCTCGTTAGACAGGCTTGCGGTGAGTGCCAAATCAACATTCATCAAATTCTAATGACTCACTTTGATAAGAGCGCATCACGGTGAGTATAGTGATGATACATCCATCACGATGCCATAAAAGCCAACTCAACAATTGTCAATTCTAGTGTGCCACCGCAATTAAACTGCGCCGTGGTGGTAATAGCGATGGTCCATTCATCGTATCACAACAAGGCCTAAATCGGGGCTCTAGTCATGAATTTTAACTTCCCAAGGGTTGTTAAGTCATTTTCCCTCATTATAAACACGAGATTAAAGCCCTAAGAAGCCTATTCTCCCATTATTTCCTTATTCTCCTCAAGAATAAGAAAATTCTCTTTCAAAAGGGGTTAAACCCTAGATTCAAGAGAATAAGAACAATCCTAAGGATTCATCAATAACCCTCAAAGATTAGCATCCCAGGTATGTTAGATGTTGATTCTTGGGTTCCTTCCACCCAAGAGGTTCAAGAACCCTTTTTAAATCATAAAGATTGTATAATTATGAGTTTTCATGTGTTATGTGAATTCAAGTTCATGTTTATGTGGTTATTGGGTTATAATTCATGCTTTAGATTACAAGTTGAAATATTTAATCTTAGTTTCTGATATTTAAGTGATGTTCATGATAAACCCTCTTCAAGTTGCATGTTGATTGATTGTCCATGATAATTAGTTGTAGAAATTGTTGAATAACCAAAGCATGCTCCCCATATATTTGATAAAATGTTTATGTGAAGGAATTAGAGTTATTGTAGCTTGTTGACTAGAAATCTCCAATTGTGTGTATGTTAATGCATGCCAAGTGTTTGTTGAAAGGCCTTAGTGAATGGATTATGATATGTTTCATTTATTCCTACCCATGTACATCCCTTGTTGAATAAACTAAGAGAAATTATTATACATTCTCTCTATAATAATATGTTTATGATCTTCAAGCGATTAATGAGATATCACATTGGCTGTGTTGTGGATGGTAGCCTATTGTCATGTGATATACGAGTTGTCTTGTCTTGTATTATTTATGCTATCGAGCCCTGGTGGTACTTATACCCAACAATTTAGCTGTGCGTCTAGAGCTAAGTCAGTTTTCAAGATTATCTCAGCTAATCCATGATCAATAGATTTTAGTCAGTTATAGAACTCAGGAAAACTTAGTAGATTCTCAAATTAGTCTCAATCTAGTATTCAGATCAAGAAACTCAGTAATCTCAAGTATCAGTCCAATCCACCTCAGATCTCAATGGTATTTCAGCATTCAGTTCAGACTGCAGTAAACTCAGTAAGAGAACAGCACTCAGTAGCATTAAGCCCGATAACAAAATTCAGTAGTGTTCCGCCAGACAATGAAATCAAGTGAACTCAATAATATCAATCAATTAATATAATTAGTAACGGACTCAGCTCAGTGTAGTACAGTTTAAGAATTAGTTTAGTGTCTTTCAGATAGGAGTATGAACTAGCACCGAGCAAGTGCAGGGATGACGGCTTCCCGTTACAGAGGCAAAGTCGTTAGTAGCAGCCTCTGTACTCCAGAAGTGCATAGGCAACGTGGGACCAGGAGTCACCCATTGGATTAAGGCTTGACTACCATGCGACCTTAGGCTTGACTTCCTGATCAGGGTCACCCCATAGAGAGGCTTGACCCTAGTAGAGGTCTTTACCCGTGGCACAGTATTAACACCCTATAAGCTGGGGTTACAGGTTGGACCCCACTATTTTAGATTCAGGGCATGTCAGTTAAGTGAAAAATCCCATAGTAACAGTTCAGTCTCAGTCTTCAGAGTAGAACTCAGAAATTAGGACTGTCAGATACAGTCACTCAGCACAGTAAGGAACTTAGACAGTTCCATAGATTCATAGACCATCCCCTAAATAGGCCTGGTCTCACTTAAAGCAAATTTGCATAAGTACTAACAAATCCAAAGATCACCCATTAGACATGCCTGATCTCAAACTCAGTTAATCATTATCCTTATCAGAAGATTCAGAGATCACCCGCTAGATAGTCCTGATCTCATACGCAATCATTTTATATTATTATTAGTAGATTCAGTGATTATCCTCTAGATGGGTTTGATCTCAAATTCAGTCTGTCAATATAGCAAGCTCAGAACTTAGTTATCGATATCAATAGACTCAGTTATTCAGCATTCCAGAGTTAGTGAACTCAGATATCAGTACTAGTAGACTTAGTCATTAGTAAGTTACTATTCAGAAACCAGTATTTAGAGTTTGTATTCAGTGTTATTGCTATTCTAGTTTTAGTTTGTGTACTCATGCATATATCCTCATTTTAGTATTTTGATGTTATTCAGTTAATTTATGTTTATACATATGCCCTTGCATTTGGCCTTACCTCATCTAGTATACCAGTACATTCAAAGTGCTGACACATACTTTTCTCTTGCGCTATGGTGTCTCATACCATAGGTTCAGAAGCACGAGATCCAGAGTGTCAGTAGTATTCCAGGTTTCAGCAGCAGTAGACGTAGTAGTGAGCCCTCTTCATTCGAGGATGCTTCTTATTTTAGTATTATATTAGACTCAATTTATTTTTAGTAGATGGAGTTAGTTGGGGACATGTCCCATCAAATCCGTAGTTTAGACAGTGTAAAGTCTTTTCTGATAGATATATCAGTACTGAGTTTTTAGTTTCTTGAACATTTTAGATGTTTTCAACCTTCTGGCAAGTTTTTGCCAGTTTTTGTATTTATTTCATTACATTATGTAGTGCTCAGTTACAGGTACCAATAGAGGGTTAGCTTGTGGTCTTTTGGGATCATGAGCACTGTGTGGCATTTCGGTTATAGAAAATTGGGGCGTTAAAAACTTGGTATCAGATCCTAATGTTCAATTGTGTCCTAGGAAGTCTGAAAAGCTGTATCTACTAGATTCTTGTGCATGGATGTGTTGCATGCCATATTTATATATAGGAGGCTATGATATCTTTTAGGAACATTTTCCCTTTGGGAAAATTTTTAGGTGCTTGCCCAAGTTGTGACAACTAATGTTCAGGGTAACCATCAGGTTGCTGCCCCACCTCAGCAATATGGGGATTCAGCCATGGTCGGAATTAGAGATTTCATGAAAATGAACCCGCCAAAATTCTTTGGGTCAGTATGAGGACCCACAATTTTATCTTGAGTAGGTGAATAAGATCACCCAAATCATGTATTTTTCTAAGGAGGAGAGTGTAGAACTAGCATTCTATAGACTGAAGGATATTGCTCATGATTGGTTAGTGTTGTGGAGGAAGAGTAGAGGGGAGGATGTAGCTCCCATGACTTGGCAGACATTTTAGGATGCCTTTCTAGATAACTTTTTCCCCTTGAGATGAGGAAAGCTAAGGTAGAAGATTTTATGATCCTGGGGCAAGGCTTTATGATAGATAAGGAGTATTGTCTCAAGTTCAATCAGTTGGCTAAGTACGTGCCAGATCAGATGGCTGACCCTAGATATAGCATGAGTAAGTTTCTGATTAGTGTGTCTGGATACGTTCTTAAGGAGTGTAGATCTGTTATGCTCAATAGAGACATAGATTTGGCTAGGTTGATAGATTTGGCTAGGTTGATGATGCATTCTCAGCAGATAGAGGTAGATAAATCTGTAGTTCATACAGTTTAGAGGCTTTTCGAATAGATATATCAGTACGGAGTTTTCAGTTTTTTGAATACTTTTGATGTTTTGAACCTTATGGAAAGTTTTCGCCAGTTTCCACATTTATTTCATTATATTATGTAGTGCTTAGTTGCAGGTACCAGCAGAGGGTTAGCTTGTGGTCCTTCGGGATCATGAGAATCGTGTGGCATTCCTGTTGTAGAAAATCATGGCGTTATAGAATTTCTGGGCCTTAAGCAATGCAACTTCTTACTTACAAGCTTAGCAACACTTCTCAAACAATCTCTCAACTATAATATTCCCCTCAAATACTATACTTACGAGATTCAACTTATAATTCTCACATGGCATTGATAAATTCGTCTACTAAAGTATAACTTAACTAATTTCTCTCATTGTGGTCAAGCCTAACTCAAAACCACAAGATGCTACATATAAAACCACACCATAAAACTAATCTGAACCATGAAGTAATACCCTAAGCACAGCCCTAACTACTCACATCCCATTTTTAACAACTAAATTCAACCTCTTACTTATCAATGATGACATTCAAGCCTATCTTTATAACCACATCTGCACTTCTAACAAACACTCATTAAGCATCATTCTCATATTCTCTAATACCTCCATCAATAACATCATCCATGCACTATTCAATTCTTAGGAAAACACACATAAAATATTCTCAACTGACCAAGTCATACACAAAACTTCACCTCAATATTCATTTAGACTCATAGAATTACATAAAACAAACATACAACAATCTTTCCCAACATAACATTTACTTCCTCCCATCCACACAATTATTCATCATCGCTATCTTGACCTAAGGGAAGATCACTGAAAGGTTGGTGGCATACTAAGACCCAAAACATGAAGGGATACTAATCATAACTTGACTTAACTGAGGCTTGAGGAATAGGGTATCAAACGTAGGAATTCATTAAGGAGATCGGAACTGATGATATCTATGACATAATATGAATTTCAATGATCATTAGGAGTGTAGCATGAGTAGCTGGAACTGAATATACTATAAAACATGAGTACATGAGTCATGATCTACATGACCTGAGTTTGGAATTTAGGATTGCATGGAACATAATTCGTACGGCTGAGTGAACAGGAACTACTTATACTAGGAACTGGAAGTGTACATGATTTTTTTCTATAATTTTCATAAATATGAAATGTGGTCATGGAGCCGACATGTAGGTCATGACTAGGTATCATTATAACAAAAGTACAAAACTTTGTACTGAGATGAGAATGGGTCGGGCATCATCCTCCCTTATTATTTTCTACACTACACTGGCATCACCACTAGAATCTGAAAGTCTAACTTGGTTACTCATTCTATCATCTCCCCCTTAGCTTTAAGCCATTACTTTAAGTCTATGAACCACTAAATAAACTGTAATCTAAACTGCAATCACTTTACTCTAGGTCTGGTGTATAATCAATACACATAAAACTAAACGTACCCTGAAGGATTGTATCTTAACGTGCAACACCCACTGCTAATACCTCCTTATGATATTCAACTCTTAGATTTATATATCCCCAAAAATCATCAAATAACAACTTCAACACTCACCAACTTATATTCTAACACTTAACATGGATATCTCTAAACCCTTGCTAAACCATACTAACTTCCTTCATAATCTACTAATACCACATCCCTAATTTACCCATCATCATCAACCTATAACTCATAAGTTAACTAGCAAGAACATTATATACCCCATAGCCTCATTCATATTTATCAGTTCAAGGGTACTACTAACCACACAACACTTAATAAATTTAAAAAATAATATACCCATATCACCTTGGGCACACCTCTAATCAGACGTACAACATTATACTAAATTGCGAATATATAAACTTAAGCTCTTACATACACTGTTCGAGCCTACTAAATCACTTCCATACAACTGTCCACACTAATTAAGAAATCATTACATCCACCTTATACACATCATTTCTATTTACCCTTCTATACATCTAAATTACTATCATAGCTCTATAAGTTTTAACTAAAACTCCTTTTCGCAACCTCAAAAGAAACATAAATTAACGATATTAAACCACCAAACACTTCATCAATATCCTATAATTTTTCAAACTTGATAAATACCATCAGTAACTCCTTTCGTACTTCAAGAAAATAACAGTTCACCTTAATAAATAACTTCTTCATTACCCTCTACTAAACTAACACAGAAGGAATTATTAAGTTAATACAACTCGATAACATGAATAAGTCAACTCGATAACATGAATAAGTTTATCTCTACTTTTTATCAATCACACTCCCACTTTTTTGTCACTACTCTTTTATACCCATACTTCTGACTATAATAAGGTACTACCATTCATATATCATAACACCGAGATTTGTAATATCCTACAAATGCACACTTCAATTACCAATCTATGTTCTTACTATCTTCTCTTATAAGCATTACCTGTATTAAAAGGGCCAATGGGTAATCTGAATACATATCTATTTTGTCTCCACTAAACAACTCAGAAGGATGAGGATATAAATTTCAACTTAAGGAACTTAACACACTAGGGATCTACTCTCAAGTGCCTTTATGTAACTTTTGAAGTTTCTGCTAGTAAATCTGAAAGCATTATCTGGGGAGGAACCAGAACTTGCTAATTATTTTATCTCAAGAATAATACATAGATGAGGAATTTTGGGGCAACACACATATAGATAGAGGATTCTGAGAAATCAACTTTACTGCATGATCTAGAGTAGGAAAGAAAAAAAACTTTTCATAAATTCCTTGTATCCTCTCTAAGAAAAGTACAAATGTCTTTGTACCATTTTGCGAGACTCTACTAGACACGGTTTCACAGACACCCTAAGACACTTGTACTCTGTACTCAGATACTAAGTTTGTAACACCCTAAATATCTATCCCGATACGTCACACAGTGCTTAGGACCATAAGTGATCCCAAGCTAATCCTTATACTGGCATAACTCATGAGCAACTAAATAAGATACCTACATCTAAACAAAATAAGAAGAAGATACATCTTTAGTTGATTATGATCAGTACAACTATAGGAAAATGCTTTCAACTCTGTGTTATTTAAAACCAAAATTAAAATAAAATACACAACTCCATTAGCTGCCTATGAAGCCTCTACTAGCATTGATTTTAGATAGTCGGGACATGAACCTCAGCTATCCCAAATCAATACGAATGAATGAAGAAAATAAAATTCTACACAAACTCTGACTGACTCAAACCTTTATATCAAAAGGACTCATCCCCTGCTGGTTAGAAGCTGCAACCTTTCGATTATAATATGTGTGTTATGACTTGTACCTACATTATGAGATAATGTAGCACATAGACATATATGTGGATCAGTACTTTGGGAATGTACTGACCATATGGAGGTGAATGCATAAGTAAAATAATATCTTAATATCATCACAATTTATAAAATCATGCATGCTAAATGTAAATGACTCACATAGGGTTGAGTAAGATGAAATCTGATTAGCATAAATTATGAATAGTAAGGCATATAATGTAAATTTTGTGAGTCATAACACCTAGTTCTAAAAGTTGTACTTATAATTTTTCTTTAAATCATGTTGGCTAACTGTAATGATAGCTCACGTTTGAATCTAAAAAATAAATCTATAACTATTATCTTTTCATAAAGCATAATCTAAATAAATTTGTGAGCCTTAACACTTAGTCTTATAAAAGCTTTTCTATCATTCTTTTCTTTTGAAAACATAGAGACTTTGGGAGCTTTGGAAATATTTTTGGAACTTTGGGACTTAGGAACTTTAGAACTTTGGAACTATATGTAAGACACCAAAATTTTTCGTGACGTTAAAGCCTTCGAAACAAGCCATGTTGAGATTAACACTTAGAAATTTTATTAAGTGTTCCAACATTTTGTCATTTTATAGCCTTGAATCTTTGTTGGATTATTTCGTGACCTTGTTAACCTTCGTTTCTTGAAAAATTTGTTGCATTGCGATGGGGAAAGGTCATAGTATGTTTCGGATGAGTTTCAAAATTCTTGGACATCGTTTAGGGCATGTTTGATTTTCAAACCAGTAGCATCATGCGATATGCATGCGACGCATGCTTCTCTGAGGTGCTATGGAGCATGTGACGCATGCTTCTCTATGGTGGGATGGAGCATGCGATGCATGCTTCTCTGTGGTGGGATGGAACATGCGATGCATGGTCCATCGCACGCCTGGGGAAATTTTTAGCCTCTTTCCATCTCATTAAGGGAAAAATGGTATTTTTCCACTTCCACACCTTCTCTAACATGGGATTAAATCCCACAAACCCCAAAATAACACCACTTTCACCCTAATTCACCTAGAACAACCTTTAGGGTTTCAACATAAAAATCTAAATAGCTAGAGATTCAACTGTGGAAATTCTATAATTTTTCCATAGTCGGAATCCCCGTTATGAAGGCAACGAGGGACACCCAAAAGTTCGTGAATAGCATACGTCATTCAGAAAGTCATTTAAAGCTTCAAGTTTGAGGTATGTGGGGGTTTTCAACAAGAACACCCTTTCATTCTTCTGGCCAAAACTTCCTTTCTTTTACGAATTTACATGGTTTTACATGATTATCTTATGAATTTGAAGCATGAATTTATATCCTATATTGAATCTCATGAGATTATGATATTTTCAATATTTTAGAAGTGGAATTATATGAGAACAATGATACTTTGTGCTTAAAGCTGAAATTTCCAGATTTTGAAGAAATTTATATATGTTTATGATGTAAAGCTTGAATCTTAATAAATTTTAATGTGACATTAAGAAATGGGTTTTGAACTATATTTGAGATTTTTTTTTTGTGAAATCATGTGTTATAAACACCTTCAATTTTAATTATTTGAGATGATAAAGAAGCTTTGACCTTTTGGTAGTAAAATGGGGTTAATTTTGAACCAGAGATGAGAAAAGAAACCCACTTTTATTAATTTATTATGAAAAGAGTAGCATGATGGCTCCTGTTGTGAATTTTTTTAATTGTTTTATGGTGGATTTTCTTTTGAAAAGATCTGAGCTAAGTCCGGGAGTAGTCTTTAGCACCGAGCGGGAGGTATAGCGGGTTTGGTACTTCCCTAGAACTACGTGCCCCATAGGAACCAGAATTGAGGCTGATTTATATAGTGATCATTTGTGTTTAGATTGATAATTTAAGGTCCTTCTCCAATGGAAAGGAATAGGGCGACTCACCCCAACGTGGGTAAAACGTTGGACTCCATGTAGTTCACATGGTTTATGTCGGTTATGAGAGACTCCCAATGTGTGTGTGTACTATTCTATCTAAGATGAACATATATTCACTTGAAAGACTGAGTTTGAGAAAGTCATTATTTTTGAAAGATTTAAAGGATATATTCTAAATAGAATTGTTATGAGATTTGATTGCTCTGATAATTTACAATCGAGATGAAAGTGAATTGATAACTTATTATGATGACTCATATGTTTTACCTGATATATCTTACTCTCTTATGATTATGATGATTTCATTAGAGCTATGTGAGTCACTTTTTATAGCATGCATATTTTCTATGAATACTTGTAATATTTGAATGTTGAAAACTTGCACACACACCCATATACTCGGTCCATATTCCATGGTACTGACCCACATATTCGTATGTGGGCTACATTTTTCCCTGTAATATAGTTTTAGGTGTTCAGTTCCATACTTGACGGCGATTCTCGAGCATATCGATCTACATCTTTTGCTGTGGTGAGTCCTCATGATCTGAGGTTGTGCCATTTTATACTCCCAGTTCAGTTTGATTTGATATTTTATCTTTCAAGTTTGAGTCAGTTGGGGCCTGTCCCAATGGCTCTTTAGTACATTGAATAGTTGAGGCTTGTTAGGACGAATTTGTCAGACTAGTAGGTTGGAGTTGTTAGACTATTCACATTTTTGTTATTTTCGTATTCATTCATATTACTGTGAGACTTGGTTGATATGACGTGGTTATTTTTCATAATAATCTTGAAATAAGTATTGAATAGTAGAAAATGGCTCAAAAGGGTTAGCTTGGGGCAACTTGTTGCCTTAAGCACCGTGTGATGCTTTTGAACCCATTTTTGAGGTATTATAAACTTGGTATCAGAGCCTAAGGTTTAACGATTCCTAGGGAGTCTGACAAGCCGCGTTAAGTAGAGTCTTGATCATCGGAGTGTAGCGCACCACATCTATGAGCAAGAGGCTATGAGATGTTTTAGGAAAAAGGATCATTTCTTTCTTTCAGAAGTCCATCATGCTCACAGTGTCTTTCTCTATTGTTAATTCGTGCTCTCTTCTTTCAGAATATGCCTCCTCATGGAGCTAGAAGAAATAAAGCTAGTTAGTAACCTCAGCCTGCTGATCCCCTAAATGAAAATGTACCCCATGCTGAGTTTTGAGTAGCCTTTCATGTGCTGGCCCAAAACATTCAGGCCAACCCATTCTCAGCTCTATAGCAATAGAGAGGTGACTTAGCTGCTTCTAGGATCCGCGACTTTATGCGGATGAACTCGTCGGAGTTTTATGGGTCCAAGATAGGTGAGGAACCACAACTTTATTTGGAGGAAGTAAGGAAAATCAATAGGTGGTGCATGTCTCTGAGGAGGATAGTTTGGAGTTGGCATCGTACCAATTTAATACATTGCCTATGATTGTGTAGTTGCATAGAGGAAGGGTAGAGAAGAGGGTGTCGCCCCTATGATTTGGGAAGAATTCCAGGATGCATTTCTCGATAAGTTCTTTCCTTTGGAGATGAGGAAGGCAAAGATAGAGGAGGTCATAAACTTACGGCAGGGCTTTATGACTGTTAAGGAGTACTGCCTGAAGTTCAATCAGTTGTACAAATACGCTGCTGACTTAGTAGCTGATAACCGAGCCAGTATGAGTAAATTTGTGATAGAGGTGTCAAGCTATGTTGTTAAGGAATGCAGGTCTGCTATGCTTAACTGTGATGTGAACCTTTGCAACTGATGACACATGCCTAGCATATTGAAGCAGACAAGATCAAGGAGAGGGACATAATGAGAGAGAATAAAAGAGCTAGGTCTGATCAGCATGAACATGGCCAGACTAGATCACAAGGAGAGGATCGCCCTTAATTTTAGAACCATTCAGCTGCACCAGCACCATCGCCAGCTAGCGCTCCCGCACCTAGAGGTAGGCAAGAGTAAAGTGGTAAGTCGTATTTGTCCAAGACTCAACACAGTTTTGGCAGTAAGCCAATCCTCCATATACCCAATATGGTAGGATCCATTTGGATGAGTGTTGGGGAGTAAATAAAGGTTTCTTTGGGTGTGATAACATGGGCCACAAGTTTAGGGAGTGACCACATGCCAGACAAGGACGATGTAATAATCACTCTCAGACTCAGACTCAGACTGCTAGTGCTCTAGTTCAGGTAACTCGCCCAGCCCCAGCTCAGGGCGTCTCTTCTAGAACCATTGGCGGTCAGTGCCAAAATTAGTTTTATGCTTTACTATCTCACCAGGAGCAAGAGGACTATCCCGATGTTGTTACTGGTATGCTTTGTATATCTCAGTTTGATATTTATGCATTGCTGGACCCTGAGTCTAGTTTTTCATATGCTACACCGCTAGTTGCTATGAATTTTAAAGTGAGTCCAAAAAAATTCCTGATCCTATCTTAGTTTCTACCCCAGTGGGTGAGTCGATTGTTGCCCAGAAATTTTATAGAAAGTGTCCTGTTACAGTCCTTCATAGAGTCATGTTTGCTGATCTGATTGAGTTTGACATGGTGGACTTTGATGTCATTCTGGGTTTGCTCTGGCTTCAATCTTGTTATTCCTTTATAGATTGTCGTACCTGAGTAGTCAAGTTTCAGTTTCCTGATGAATTTGTGTTTGACTAGTCTGGGAGTTCTGTATCTCCCAAAAGTTATTTTATCTCATATCTCAAAGCTAGAAAGCTTATTTCTAAAGGGTGCATTTATAATTTGGTTAGAGTCAAGGACAATAAGTCTGAGAGTCCAACTGTCCAGTCAGTTAGCATCATTAATGAGTTTTCCAAGGGTACCTCCCGCTAGAGAGATAGAATTCGGGATTGATCTTCTTCCCGATACTCAGCCTATTTCTATTCATCCCTACCGTAAGGCACCTACAAAACTTAAGTAGTTGAAGAAGCAACTCAAAGATCTATTGATAAGGGTTTCATAAGGCCTAGTGTTTCTCCTTGGGGTAATCCTATTTTATTTGTGAGAAGGAAAGATGGTTCTTTCCATATGTGCATTGACTATCGCCAGCTGAACAAAGTCACTATCAAAAATAAGTATCCCCTTCTAAGAATAAATGATTTGTTTGATCAATTGCAAGGTGCAAGTTACTTCTCAAAGATAGAGCTTCGCTCCGGCTATCATCAACTTATAGTTAGGGAGTGTGATATTCTGAAAACAGCCTTCCAAACTTGCTATGGTTATTTTGATTTTCTTGTCATGTCTTTCGAGTTAACTAATGCCTTAGCAGCTTTTATGGACCTCATGAATCGAGTGCTCATACCATATTTTGATATATTTGTTATAGTATTTATAGACGATATTCTAGTATACTCTCGTAGTGAGAATGAGCATGCAAATCATCTCTGAATTGTCTTGCAAAACCTTAGAGATCATCATTTGTTTGCCAAACTCAGCAAGTGTGAGTTTTGGTTAAGTTCAGCTGCTTTTTTGGGTCATATTATTTCTACCAAAGGTATAAGGGTTGATCCCCAAAAGATAAAAGCTGTTAAAAACTAACCTAGACCTATCTGTCCATCTGACATTTGAAGTTTCTTGGGTCTAGCCAGCTATTACGGTCGTTTTGTTGAAGGTTTCTCCTCTATAGCATCTCCTATGACCAAATTGACCCAAAAGAAAGTTAAGTTCTCATGGTCTGATTCTTGAGAAAAGAGTTTTCAGGAGTTGAAGACTCGACTCACTTCAGCCTCTGTTTTGACTCTGCGTGATGGTGTTGATGGTTTTGTGGTATACTGTGATGCTTCTAGAGTTGTTTTAGGTTGTGTATTGATGCAGAGGGGTAAAGTTATAGCTTATGCTTCTAGACAGTTGAAACCCCATAAGAAGAATTACCCAACCCATGACTTAGAGTTAGCTGTTGTTGTATTTTCTCTAAAAATCTAGAGACACTACTTGTATAGTGTTCATTTTGATGTATTTACTGATCATAAGAGCCTGCAATATGCATTTACACAGAGGGAGTTGAACCTTAGGTAGAGAAGATGGTTAGAGCTGTTAAAATACTACGATATGAGTGGGTTGTACCATCCGAGCAAGGCCAATGTAGTGGCGGATGACCTTAGTAGGGTGTCTATGGGCAGTGTTTCACATGTTGAAGAGGGTAAAAAGGAGTTTGATCGTGATTTGCATCGTCTGGCTAGGTTGAGGGTTAGGTTGCTTAACTCTTCTGAAGGTAGTATAAGGGTTTAGAGTAGTTTTGAATCCTCTTAGGTTTTGGGAAGTAAAGAAGAAGCAAGACCTAGATGCTAGTTTGGTCAGACTGAAGGAGTCAATCTAGGACCAAAAGGTGGAGGTTTTCTCCCAAGGGGGAGATGTGTGTTGAGGTTGCAGGGTAGATTATATGTTCCAAATATTGATGATCTGAGACTGAGGATCATGGATGAAGTGCACGGTGCGTGATATTCTATTCATCCTGGTGCCACCAAGATGTACCGCGACTTGCAGAAAAATCTATTGGTGGAGTGGCATGAAGAAAGATATAGCAATATTTGTTGCTAAGTGTGCAACGTGCCAACAGGTTAAGGTTAAACACCAAAGACCTGGTGGTAAGATGCAGGAGTATGGTATTCCCACTTTGAAGTGGGAAGAGATAAATATGGATTTTGTGATTGGTTTACCTCCTTCCCGATGCTATCATAATTTTATTTGTGTTGCTGTTGATAGGCTGACTAAGTCTGCGCACTTCTTGCCAGTGCATACTTCTTATACTGCTGAGGGCTATGCTAGATTGTACATCCGAGAGTTGGTTAGATTGCATGGATTTCTGTTGTCTATGATCTCAGATAGGGGTACTCAGTTTACTTCGCAGTTTTAAAAACATTTCAGAAGGGTCTGGGTACCCAAGTGCATTTGAGTTCTGCTTTTCACCCGCAAACAGATAGTCAGGCTGAGAGGACCATCCAAACTTTAGAAGATATGTTGATAGTGTGTTCTCTCGATTTCAAGAAGAGTTGGGATGATCATTTACCATTGATAGAGTTTGCTTACAATAGTAGTTACCACTCTAGTATTGGCATGGCCCCATTTGAGGCCTTGTACTGGAGAAAATATAGGTCACCCATAGGTTGGTTTGAGGTGGATGAGGTTGTTGTGAGTTGTCCTGATTTGGTATTTGAGGCTATGGAAAAATTCAAGTTGATTAAAGAGAGGTTGAAAATAGCTCAGAGTCATCAGAACTCGTATGCGGATGTATGTATAAGAGACCTTGAGTTCGAAGTTGATGACTTGGTGTATTTGAAGATTTCGCCCATAAAAGGGGTGAAGAGATTCAGGAAGAAGGGGAAGCTTAGTCCCCGTTATGTTGGCCCTTAAATAATTCTTAGCCGTGTTGGTAAAGTAGATTATGAGGAGGAGTTGCCTGCGGAATTGTCAGCTGTCCATCCAGTGTTCCATGTTTCCATGCTTAGAAAGCATATTGGCGATTCCGTGATAGTAGATCCTTCTGTGAATACTGAAGTTCAGAATAGTCTTTCCTTTGATGAGACCTCCATTGAGATTCTTAAATCCCAAGTCCGAAGACTAAGGAACAAAAAAGTTCCCTTGGACTAAGTGTTGTGGCGAAACCAATCAGTTGAGGGTACAACATGGGAAGCCGAGGCGGATGTGCGATCCAAGTACCCGCACCTATTTTCCGCAAGCTCCGATCAAGTTGAAGGTACCGTTCTTCTCTAAAATATCCCTTTTATATTCAAAGTTGTAGCAGTACAACTGTTATTTCTTATTGTTCAGTTGTTATGTAGTGATTTAATGCATTTTATGTTATATCCGGAGTTCAGAATGAAGTGAAGATGAGCTTAGTAAGTTACCTCAGTGGTATACCTTTCATTTCCCTTGTATTCTTGGCATATCAAGCGTCATTCGAGGACGAATGTTCCCAAGAGGGAGATAATGTAAGACATCAAAATTTTCTGTCTCGTTAAAGCCTATGAAACAAGTCAAGTTGAGCTTAACACTAAGAAATTTTATTATGTGTTCCAACACTAAGTCATTTTTATAGCCTTGAATCTTTGTTGGATTATTTTGTGACCTTCCCGACCTTCGTTTCTTGAAAATTTTGTTGCATTGCGATGGGGCAAGGTCGTAGTATGTTCCGGCTAAGTTTTGGAATTCTTGGACATCGTTTAGGGCGTGTTTGGTTTTCAAACTTGTAGAATCATGCGATATGCATGCGACACATGCTTCTCTGTAATGCTATGCAGTATGCGACGCATGCTTCTCTGTGGTGGGATGGAGCTTGCGACACATGGTCCATTGTATGCCTGGGGAAATTTTCAGCCTTTTCCCATCTCATTAAGGGAAAATGGTATTTTTCTACTCTCACACCTTCTCTAACACGGGATTAAATCCCTCCAACCCCAAAATAACACCACTTTCACCCAAATTCACCAAGAACAACCTTTAGAGTTTCAACATAACAATTTAAATAGCTAGAGATTCAACCGTGGGTATTCTATAATTTTTACATATTCGGAATTCCCGTTACGAAGGCTACGAGGGACACCCAAAAGTTCGTGAATAGCATTACATCATTTGGAAAGCCATTTAAAGCTTCAAGTTCGAGGTATGTGGGATTTTCAACAAGAACAACCTTTCGTTCTTGTGCTTAAAACTTGATTTCTTTAACGAATTTACATGGTTTTACATGATTATCTTATGAATTTGAAGCATGAATTTATATCCTGTATTGAATCTCATGAGATTATGATATTTTTGATATTTTAGAAGTGGAATTATATGAGAACAATGATATTTTGTGCTTAAAGTTGAAATTTCCAGATTTTGAAGAAATTTATATATGTTTATGATGTAAAGCTTGAATCTTGATAAATTTTCTTGTGATATCGAGACATGAGTTTGAACTCTATTTGAGATTGTTGTTTTTGATAAATCATGTGTTATAAACACCTTGAATTTGAATGATTTGAGATGATAAAGAAGCTTTGACCTTACGATCGTAAAAAGGGGTTGATTCTAAACTCGAGATGAGAAAAGAAATCCACTTTTATTGATTTATTATGAAAGGGGTAGGATGATGGCTCCCGTTGTGAATTGTTGAACCGTTTTATTGTGGATTTTCTTTTGAAAAGATCTGAGCTAGGTCCGGGAGTAGTCTTTAGCACAGAGTGGGAGATATAGCGGGTTTGGTACTTCCCTAGAACTACGTTCCCCTATAGGAGCTGGAATTGAGGCTGATTTATATAGTGATCACTAGTGTTTGGATTGATAATTTAAGGTCCTACTCCGATGGCAAGGAATAGGGAGACTCACCCCAATATGGGTAGAACGTTGAACTCCATGTAGTTCACATGGTTTA
Source organism: Capsicum annuum (assembly GCF_002878395.1). Lineage (NCBI taxonomy): Eukaryota > Viridiplantae > Streptophyta > Magnoliopsida > Solanales > Solanaceae > Capsicum > Capsicum annuum. Next base: position 38,456 of record NW_025886547.1, read on the forward strand.
TGTCGGTTATGACAGACTCCCAATGTGTGTGTCTGTACTCTTCTATCTAAGATAAACATATATTCTCTTGAAAGACTGAGTTTGAGAAACTCATTGTTTTTGAAAGATTTAAAGCATATATTCTAAAGAGAATTGTTATAAGATTTGATTGGTTTGATGAATTGAAATCGAGATGAAAGTGAATTGAGAACTTATTATGATGACTCACATGTTTTACCTGATATATCTTACTCTTTTATGATTATGATGATTTCATTCGAGCTATGTGAGTCACTTGTTATAGGATGCATGTTTTCTATGAATACTTGTGATATTTGAATTTTGAAAACTTGCCCACGCCCCTATATACTTGGTCCATATTCCATGGTACTGACACACATATTCCTATGTGAGCTATATTTTTCCCTATAATGTAGGTTCAGGTGCTCTGTTCCAGACTTGACGGTGATTCCCGAGCACATCGATCTACATTTTTTGCTGTGGTGAGTCCTCATGATCCGAGGACGTGCTATTTCATACTCCCAATTCAGTTTGATTTGATATTCATCTTTTGAGTTTGAGTCAGTTAGGGCCTTGCCCAATGGCTCTTTGGTACATTAAATAGTAGAGGCTTGTTAGGCCGAATTTGTCAGACTAGTAGGTTGGAGTTGTTAGACTTTTTATATTTTTTTATTGTCGTATTCATTCATATTACTATAAGACTTGGTTGATATTGTGCGGTCGGTTGTCATAATGATCTTGAAATAAGTGTTGAATAGTAGATAATGGCTCAAAAGGGTTAGCTTAGGGCTACATGTAGCCTTAAGCACCGTGTGATGCTTCGGGACCTATTTTCGGGGCGTTACAAAATTAGTATCAGGGCCTATGGTTTAAGGATTCCTAGGGAGTCTGACAAGATGCGTTAAGTAGAGTCTTGATCATCGGTGTGTGGCGCACCACATCTATGAGCAAGAGGTTACGAGATGTTTTAGGAAAAAGAATCATTTCTTTCTTTTAGAAGTCCAGCGTTTTCACAGTGTCTCTCTCTGTTGTTAATTTGTTCTCTCTTCATTCAGAATATACCTTCTCGTCGAGCTAGAAGAAATAACGTTGGTCAGCAACCTCAGCCTGCTGATCCCCTGAATGAAAATATTTCCCATGCCGAGTTTCGGGCAGCCTTTTAGGTGCTGGCCCAAGCTGTCACTGCAAATTTCAGGCCAACCCGTCCCCGGCTCCACAGCAATAGGGAGGTGACTTAAATGCTGCTAGGATCCGTGACTTTATGCGGATGAACTGGCCAGATTTGTATGGGTCAAAGATAGGTGAGGACCCACAGCTTTAGTTGAAGAAAGTAAGGAAGATCACACAGGTGATGCATGTCTCTAAGGAGGATAGTGTGAAGTTGGCATCATACCAATTGAAAGACATTGCCTATGATTGGGTAATTGCATGGAGGAAGGGTAGAGAAGAGGGTGCCACCCCTATTACTTGGCAAGAGTTCCAAGATACATTTCTAGATAAGTTTTTTCCTTTGGAGATGAGGAAGGCAAAGATAGAGGTGTTCATGAACTTACAGTAGGGCTCTATGAATGTTAAGGAGTACTGCTTAAAGTTCAATCAGTTGTTCAAATACTCTCTTGACTTAGTAGCTGATAACCGAGCCAGTATGAGTAAATTTGTGATAGGGTGTCGAGCTATGTTGTTAAGGAATGCAGGTGTGCTATGCTTGACCATCAAAAAATGAACCTTTCCCGACTAATGACATATACAGAGCGGTTTAAAGAAGACAAGATCAAGGAGAGGGACAGAATGAGAGGGAATAAGAGAGCTAGGTCCGAGCAGCACAGAAATAGCCAGACTAGATTGTAACGAGGGGACCGCCCTCAGTTTCAGAACTATTCATCTGCTCCATCACCATCTTCAGCTAGCGCTCCCATACCTAGGGGTAGGCAGGAGCAAAGTGGTAAGTCGTATGTGTCCAGGACTCAGAAAAGTATTGGCAGTAAGCCAAATTATCCTCCCTGTACCCACTGTGGTAGGATCCATTCGGGTGAGTGTTGGGGAGTAAAGAAAGGTTGCTTTGGGTGTGGTGACATGGGCCACAAGTTTAGGGAGTGCCCCACATGCTAGGGAAGGGGGAAAATATAATCGCTCTCAAACTCAGACTCAGACTACTAGTGCTCAAGTTCAGGTAACTCGCTCAGCCCCAACTCAGGGCGCCTCTTCTAGCACCACTAGCGGTTAGTGCCCGAACCGGTTTTATACTTTACCATCTCACCAGGAGTAGGAGGAATCTCCCGATGTTTTTACTAGTATGCTCTGTATATCTCAGTTTTATGTTTATGCATTGTTGGACCCTGGGTCTAGTTTTTCATATGTTACACCTCTGGTTGCTATGAATTTTAAAGTGAGTCACGAAAATATTCCTGAGCGTATCTTAGTTTATACCCCTGTGGGTGAGTCGATTGTTGCCCAGAAAGTGTATAGAAAGTGTCCTGTTACAGTCCTTCATAGAGTCATGTTTGTTGATCTGATTGTGTTGGACATGGTGGACTTTGATGTCATTCTGGGTATGGACTGGCTTCATTCTTGTTATGCCTCTATAGATTGTCGTACCCGAGTAGTCAAGTTTCAGTTTCCTGATGAATATGTGTTTGAGTGGTCCGGGAGTTCTGTATCTCCCGAGAGTCATTTTATCTCATATCTTAAAGCTAGAAAGCTTATTTCCAAAAGGTATATTTATCATTTGGTTAGAGTCAAGGACACTAAGTCTGAGACTCCAACTCTCCAGTCAGTTAGCGTCGTTAATGAGTTTCCCGATGTTTTTTCGAAAGATCTTCCAGGGGTACCTCCCGATAGGGAGATAGAATTCGGGATTGATCTTCTTCTCGATACTTAGCCTATTTCTATTCCTCCTTACCGTATTGCACCTGTAGAACTTAAGGAGTTGAAGGAGAAACTCAAAGATCTGTTAGATAAGGGTTTCATAAGGCCCAGTGTTTCTCCTTGGGCTGCTCCTATTTTATTTGTGAGAAAGAAAGACGGTCCTTTGCGTATGTGTATTGACTATCGCTAGCTGAACAAAGTCACTGCCAAAAATAAGTATCCCCTTCCAAGAATAGATAATTTGTTTGATCAATTGCAAGGTGCATGTTACTTCTCAAAGATAGACCTTCGCTCCAACTATCATCAACTTTGAGTTAAGGAGTATGATAGCCCGAAAATAGCCTTCCAAACTCCCTATGGTCATTTTGAGTTTTTTGTTATGTCTTTCGGGTTAACTTATGCCCCAGCAACTTTTATGGACCTCATGAATCGAGTGTTCATACCATATCTTGATATGTTTGTCATAGTATTTATAGACAATATTCTAGTATACTCCCATGGTGAGAATGAGCATGCAAATCATCTCCGAATTGTCTTACAAACCCTTAGAGATCATCAGTAAGTGTGAGTTTTGGTTAAGGTCAGTTGCTTTTCTGTGTCATATTATTTCTTCCGAAGTCATAAGGGTCGATCCTCAAATGATAAAAGCTGTTAGAAACTGGCCTAGACCTATCTCTCCGTCTAACATTTGAAGTTTCTTGGGTTTAGCCGGCTATTACCGCTGTTTTTTTGAAAGTTTCTCCTCTATAGCGTCTTTTATGACCAAATTGACCCAAAAAAAAGTTAAGTTCTCGTGGTCCGACTCTTGTGAGAAGAGTTTTTAGGAGTTTAAGACTCGACTCACTTCAGCCCCTTTTTTGGTATAATGTTATGCTTCTAGAGTTGGTTTGGGTTGTGTATTAATGCATAGCGGTAAAGTTATAGCTTATGCTTCTAGACAGTTGAAACCCCATGAGAAGAATTACCCAACCCATGACTTAGAGTTAGCTGTTGTTGTATTTGCTCTAAAAATTTGGATACACTACTTGTATGGTGTTCATGTTGATGTATTTACTGTTCATAAGAGTCTGCAATATGCATTTACCTAGAGGGAGTTGAACCTAAGGCAGAGAAGCTGGTTAGAGCTGTTAAAAGACTACTATATGATTGTGTTGTACAGTCACGCCTCAAATCCTATTGGGGCGGACTGGCACCAGTAACCGAGGAGGCCCGGGAGAACCAGCTCATAACCTTATACTTCCCATGCATACCTCTATGACAACCCAAAATTCGGACTGCATCATGTCGCATATAAAAGAAAATAATCACCTGTATAAGCTCGAGCACACATATATATGTATATACAATACTTGGCCGTTGGAGCCATCATGTCTATTAACAAAACACCACCTTGACTGTACATTAGGTCTACAAAGCCTCTAAATAATACACAGAGTTTAACTAAGGTCGGGACACACCCCGCCATATAACTAACTTCTATACAATAACAAAAGTGACTAGATATGACACGGAAAGCCCCGAAGCAAACTGGAGCTCACCAAAAGCAGCTGGATATCCTGGCTCCTACTTGTGCGGTGTATGAGCTGAGGTACCTGTGCCTACAGCATGAAATGCAGGTCCCTCGTAGGGGACGTCAGTGTGAAATATGTACTGAGTATGTAAAGCTGTAGATAATCACATATGATATAGGAGCTCAATAGAAATCAGAAACAAGTGAATAAATCATAATAGGAGTGGACCACACTTACTAGAACTTGTGACAACCTGTACATTGTATTTATTCAATCACTTTACCTTCATTCTTATCATCTTTGTAATTATTACTGTATTGTACTGTGACCATTAGGCTGCTTCCAGTACATATCAACTGTGATCGACCCATGATAGGCTTATGCCCCTGGGATACCACCCATAAACACATAAATAGGGATCGACCCATGATAGCCTTATGCCCCTGGGATACTACCCAATAAGAGAGAACTTCCATCACTTAGTTCAATTAATATTTGAGATTGTTATTTCGGTTGACACCGTATTTTTGATACTTTGAAACAATGATACATCAATAAGAGACATATAAATAGACCATCAATGCAATACCAATGAAGTAAGAACTCATTGGCACATCAATGAAGTGTTTTGGAGTCATCAATGCCATAACAGTGAAGCAGGAACTTATTGGTATATCAATGAAATGTTTTGGAGTCATTAATAGCACATGGATCTTGTTTGAGTAACCGGATACCTTTTGACATTCATTAGTGCAATAAACATGTAAGATTTGGAAGACAAGTAAATATTGGAATGTCTTGACATCTTTTAGGGTGGAAACAAGTTCATTGGTAACGTAGGACATCATACAAAACCATTATGGATCACATGTTATTGAATAACTTTGGAAACTTTCTTAATAGAACAATTGTTCACTTTCATGCCAAAGATATGGTATAGAGTATGCTTTACATACCTGACTGTCAACCTTAAATACTAGTCCCAAATGGACTTCCCGTCTTTACGAATTACTTATCTACAATGAACATATATAGCAACCTAGTATTAGCAACCAAACGTCACAATTCAATTGTTTGAATTCACCAAACTAGTGCTTGAGTAGTAAGCCTTAATTACACCATAAAGGGTGTCACTTTAACCCTCTTATACTCCAATTACATTCACATGTAATGCATATTCATACAACATCCTCCAATATCAAGTTTAGATTCATTATCCTTCCAATTAATCCATTAAACCAAATCGAGCCATAAACATAAATAATCATCAATTCAATAGTATATCACCATATCCACCTTCCACAATTCAATACAACCAAACCATGCAAAATAGTCCATAACCATATTTTCATCACCTTTCAATAACAACCAATACATATAATCCTCTATCACACATATACATATGGAAGAGAACCAAGGCAAACAATATTCATACATTAGAATTCACCTCTTGATTATGCAATCCTATTTGCACAAATAATAGGTGTCGTTCGAAGCTCTTGAGATGACAAACGCAGTTATCGGATTACTTTGGAATTTCTACGGTTGAATCAAAAGTAATTTAAAGGTCAAATTTGGCTAGGGTTTTTTCTTTCCCAATGATTGATGATGAAAATGAGTTTTTGAACTCATATACATATATACACATATTCCCGTCCATAATATAATAGGGAATGACCAAAATACCTTTAAAATTTAAATAATGTCAAATCTGTCCTTTGGTGGACTGTTTTGGTCAGATAAAGTAGATCGACCATAACCCTTTTCTCCTCTATTGTATTTCAATTAAATTAGTATCGTTGGAAAGATAATTGAAAGGGCTTTCATTTCATATAAAGTAGGCCACCCAGTTCGTCCTGTACAAGGAGTTATGGTCGTTTGAAGTTGACCCTAAAAATCTATTTTGAGAGGCTGAAGTAAAACAAGTATAACTCCTTACTCAAACGTTGGATTAGGATGAAACCAATTGAATTGGAAAGAAGACTCAAAGATATTTCTTTTCATAGGTCGCAGCTCTCCCAGTTCATTATATTAAGGGAGTTATGATCATTCGAAGTGGACCCAAAAATTAGTCTGGCCTTAGTAGTTTGTGTGCAAGAAATTTTCCTGCACATTTACTATTCCCAAATATTCCAGCACCATTTTATAGTTTCGAACGTGATCGATTATATCCGAAACCTATCCATTTTTGTAAATCTTTATATCGTTGGAAATCTTATTCAATAACCTTCGCATGGAACAATCGACGGGCAAATTCCGGTATAAATAAAATAAAAAAAATTAATTCCATATAAATAAGACCAATACACATACTTGAATATGCCAATACACATACTTGTATACGGGGTGTTACATCCTTCCCCCTTTAGGACATTCGTCCTCGAATGTTAGCGTAGTTATTCAACCAAAACAAGTTCAAGTCCATCATTAACATTCACATCATCTCATAAATACTATGCATATATAAAAAAAAACTTACTTGTTAATGTTCTAACTCCGTTTCTTGAACTTCCTCTTCATCTTTGAACAAATGAGGGTACTTAGATTTCATTGCTTCCTCAGCTTCCCGTGTAATATCTTCCCTTTGATGATTTCTCCAACGTACTTTCACCGATGCTATCTCTTTATTTCTCATCTTCTTAACTTGGCGATCTAGAATAGCAATAGGCACTTCCTCATAGGTAAGATCTTCCGCAATTTGCACATCCTCAGTAGAAGTGATATGTGATGGATCTCCGATGCACTTTCGAAGCATTGACACATGAAATACCGGATGTACTGATGAGAGCTCTTGGGGTAGCTCTAATTCATATGCAACTTCTCCAAACCTTCGAGTGATCTTATACGAGCCTATATAATGTGGACTCAACTTCCCTTTCTTTCCAAATCTCATTACCCCTTTTATTGGTGATACCTTCAAAAATACGCAATCACCTATAGAAAACTCTATCCTTCTCCTTCTACTATCCGCATATGACTTGTGTCGACTTTGGGCTGTTTTCAGTCGTTGCTGAATTACTTTAACCTTCTGTATGGCTTGATAAACAAGATCCGGTCCGAACAAAAGAGCTCCACCCACTTCGAACCATCCTATTGGTGATCTACACTTCCTTCCATATAAAGCTTCATATGGTCCCATTTTGATACTTGAATGATAGCTATTATTGTAGGAAAACTCAATAAGAGGTAAATGATCTTCCCAGTTGCCCTTAAAATCTATTACACAAGCTCGTATCATATCTTCAAGTGTTTGGATGGTACGTTCTGCTTGTCCATCTGTTTGAGGGTGAAAAGTTGTACTCAACTTCATTTGTGTTCCCAAACACCTTTAAAAAGACCTCCAAAAGTTTGTGGTAAATTGGGTTCCCCGATCTGATATAATAGAGATTGGCACTCCATGTAATCGGACTATCTTTTTAATGTACAGCTTCGCATACTCTTCAACTGTGTAAGTGGTCCTAACTGGTAGGAAATGTCCAGATTTGGTAAGCCTATCAACAATCACCCATATCGAATCAAACTTTTGGGATGTACGAGGTAAACCAATAACGAAATCCATGTTGATCATGTCCCACTTCCAGCTTGGAAGATCAATGCATTGCATATAACCTCTGGGTTTTTGGTGTTCAACTTTAACTCTTTGACAATTTGGACATTCAGCTACAAATTCTGCAATGCTCTTCTTCATGTCATTCCACCAATACATATCTTTAAAATCTTGATACATTTTGGTTGATCCTGGATGAATGGAATACCTTGAAAAATGTGCCTCTATCATAATCTTCTTTCTTAGCCCGTCTACATCCGGCACACACAATCGATTTTGGCAGTGAAGTACTCCTTCTCGGGTAAGCTCAAATGCCTTGGTTGCACCACTCAAAATGTTCTCCTTAAGCTATAATAAAATAGGATCTGCATATTACTTCTATTTTACTTCAGCTACTAATGAATATTCCGTAGCATTATGTACGATAGGCTCTTTATTCGGAGTTTCAAGATGGCGAACTCCCAAACTAGCTAACTGGTGAATATCTTTAATCATCCCTTACCTTTCTATAGGCACCATCATAGCCTTACGACTTAACGCATCAGCTACCACATTTGCTTTCCCTGGATGGTACAAGATATCAACATCGTAGTCCTTTAATAGTTCAAGCCATCTCCGCTGCCTTAAATTTAGATCCTTCTAATTAAAAATATATTGCAAGCTCTTATGGTCAGCATATATATCAACATGAACCCCATATAAGTAGTGGCGCCATATCTTTAAAGTAAAAATAACTGCTGCCAGCTCAAGATCGTGTGTAGGATAATTTTTCTCATGTGGCTGCAATTGTTTAGAAGCATATGTTATTACCTTACCATGCTTCATCAATACACATCCTAAACCAATTCTGGAAGCATCACAATACACTGTATACCCTTCGGTGCCTTCTGGAAGTACCAACATGGGTGTAGAAATCAACTTGTTCTTTAAATCTTGAAAACTCTTCTCAGAGGCATCATTCCATTGGAATTTGGATGCTTTATGGGTTAGCTTGGTTAAGGGTGCTGAAACGGAAGAAAAGCCTTTAACAAACCTTCTATAATAACCGGCCAACCCAAGAAAACTACGAATCTCCGTAGGCGTTGTGGACCTTGGCCAGTTCTTCACAGCTTCTATCTTTTGAGCATCAATCTTTATCCCTTCACTAGATACAATATGACCCAAAAATGCCACCGAATTTAACCAAAACTCACATTTAGGGAACTTTGCATAAATATTACAATCACGAAGAGTCTGCAATGCCTTTTGTAAGTGATTGGCATGGTCCTCTTCTGATCTAGAATAAACTAGAATATCATCTATAAAAACTATCACAAATACATCCAGGAATTGCTTAAACACCCTATTCATCAAATCCATAAAAGTTGCAGGTGCATTTGTTAGCCCAAATGACATAACTAGAAACTCATAATGACCATACCATGTTTGGAAAGCTGTCTTGGGTATATCCTTCTCTTTGACCCTCACTTGGTGGTAACCTAACCTCAAATCAATCTTAGAAAAGCACTTGGCGCCCTGTAAATGATCAAATAAATCATCATTTCTTAGGAGAGGATATTTATTCTTAATATTCACCTTATTCAATTGCTGATAATCAATACACATCCTCAGCGAGCCATCCTTTTTGCGCACAAATAACACTGGTGCTCCCCAGGGGGACATACTAGGCCTTATGAATCCCTTCTCTAGCAAATCTTTCAATTTCTCTTTCAATTCTTGTAATTATGTTGGGGCCATTCTATACGAAGGAATGGAGATTGGTTTGGTGCCTGGTATTACATCAATACCAAACTCTACTTCTCATTCAGGAGGCAAACCTGGAAGATCTTCAGGAAATACATCAGAAAATTCATTTACCACCGGAACAGCGTGAAGACTTGGTGGCTCCACTTCTGTATCCCTTACTTTAACTAAATGATATATGTATCCCTTGGAAATCATTCTTCTTGCCTTAAAATAAGAAATAAATCTACCTCTTGGCGCGCTAATTTTACCTTTCCAATCAAGGACTGATTCATTTGGAAAATGGAAATATACCTTTTTCGTGCAGCACTCAATTGTGGCATAACAAGACGCCAACCAGTCCATACCCATTATAACATCAAAATCTACCATTTCTAACTCCACAAGATCAGCCATCATATCACGACCACAAACAGTTACTATGCAGTTTCGGTAAACCCTTTTAGCTATAATAGATTCCCCAACCAGTGTGGACACTTCAAATGGATTAACTAACAGTTCGGGTGTTCTTTTGAACTTTCCAGCAACTAATGGAATAACATAAGATACTGTAGAACCGGGATCAACTAAGGCATATAAATTGAATAAGATAGATAATGTACCCGTAACCACATCTGGGGAAGCCTCTAAATTCTGTCTATCACCTCTAACACGACCCATTGGTTGTGCACCCCTTCCTGAATAAGGCATCGATGATGATGATGCAACAAATGACCCCGTAGGTCGTTTCATACCCCCATGCCCCTTCGTGGGCATTCTCTCATCATATGCCCTGACATACCGCACCAAAAGCGAACATTGGTCCCCAGCCGACATACGCCCAAATAATACCTTTCACATTTACTGAATGGCTCTCGAGGAGGTCTCGATTGGCTTATATTCCCTTTCCCTTGGTACCCCACTATCCGCGAACCCTGACTCTCACTTCTGTGCCCAAATTGATTTTCTCTGGACCCTTGGAACTGTGGTGGGGCACTAGATGCAGAATAAAAAGATAATATCCTAGGTGGTCTAGGAGAAAACTATGGTCTGAACCCTGCTTGGGATGCGATGAACTACCCTGTAGATCTGGCCCTCTTGGAATATCCTCTTTCTAATTCCTGTGTTCTTCTCCTCTGCCTCTGATCTTCCATTTTCTGTGCAAAAGCTTGGATCCTCGCTATGTCCATATCTTTGTTCAAAGCGACAATAGTACAATCTCTAACCAGATATGGATCTAGCCTATCCACATATTGATGAACTCTGTCATCCATAGTAGCTACAATATTAGGAGCATATCTCTCCAAGGAATTAAACCGGAGACTGTACTCCCTCACGCTATATTCCCCTGATGAAGATTTAAAAACTGATCTGCACGGGGCTGACGAATCTCGAATGGAAGATAATGATCAAGAAATGCCTTTTTGAACTCTTTCCAAGTAGCTAGGGGTGCATCAATAACCCTAGATCGTTTCCAGTCCTCGTAACAATATATAGCCTCACCTCAAACCAAGGTACAATAGGCACCCTAATCCAGTGCGGTATGTTCTATTCACTCACGTACCACAATAATAACGTAAAACTGTGATGAACATCGCGCATCACATAAGAAATTGTACATCCTTGAGTTGGACATATACACACACCCTTTGTACAAAATCAAAAGGAGCATAAGCATATGAGACACCGCTTGCTTGCTTACAACCTCTTCCACAATAGATATATATGAGACCCAATACTCGCTATGGTAAATTGAATGTTAACCTTGTTTGATATTTTTTTGAAACATATAAAATAAAAAAATCCAACTAAAATAAAAGGAAATCAGTAAATGAAATATTAGTACTTATTATGGGACCATATACCATGCTTTGATACCAAGTTATCACGACCCAAACTAAAGCCCTGACTGTGATGGGTATCCCTAACCATCAAGACTGAGAGCCCGTCTAACTAGTAATCATATGCATAATTCATAACTTTAAACTACGGAAACAAAACAAAAAAATAGTCATCTGATTGTATTAACAAAACAACACGGCATAAGTTCAACAACACTCAAATTCATCTAACACTTGTTTGCAAAATCTCTACTAACTGAAGGAAAACAACATCTATTTGAAGACCAGGGTAAGGCCCCCGATCGGACCATAAATCAAAACCAAATGAGATCAACACAAGTGAACAAGACACCTTCCGAAGTAAGAGAGGCTCACTGACTCTGAATGTCCGACAACAATATATAGTTTAGCAGGATTGCTAGACTAGGCCTTAGAACTTGAAATATAGGGGTCAATACAGATGTACTAGTGTGCATAGAAATCCAAAATAATGTACTTTTATACAACACAAGTGAGAGAAATTCATAAAATAGTTTACATACGATAAAGGAAATACACATGGGTATACTTTAAAGACTTTGAAACATTTTATTGAAATCATGAACCACCTTTATGTTACTTCTGAGCTCGATGGTACACCCTACAATCTATAATTCCAAAGGCTATATGGAATCTGCCCTTGACTCGGCGGCCAAGCCTCCTATCCAAGTTTGCCGCAAGGATTGGAGTATTAGTAAGGGGAAACATGCAAGAGTACATAGCATGGTGTTGTGATCCCTATTTAAATCACCAAGCCATGATAGTTCACAAGACCACAAAGCATGGCTCCTAACCATAGTCCTAAATTGGGATGACATAAATCAAGGTACACAATACCACACAGCATGGTACCATAACCCCATATCGATAAATCATGGTTTCTAGAGTTGAGATTTTTAACTCTTACTTTCTTTGGGTAACCATCAAATTGTAATACCCTACAAATTTTTTAAGTCATTATAGCTTTTTTAAGTTAACCAAGATAAGCTTAGCACAAAAATTTTGGCTAAGTATTGAAACTTTGTTCATTCCATAAGCTTGTGAACTTTAATAAATTATTTTGTGACCTTCCTGACCTCCTATTTTGATTTTCAAGTTGTGTTATGATCGAGAAAGGTCATAGTACATCTTGGGTAAGTTTTGGAACTTTTCAAAATGCGTAAGGGCACGTTTGGATTTCAGAAATGTTAGCTCAGAGATATAAGCCCGTGTCACCTAGCTTTCAGCACCGATATTGCCAGGCATCGCATGGCAAGTCCGGTGTGCGCCAAGTTTTCAGCATTTCACTTCTGTGTCTTGAGGGGTAAAATGGTAATCTTCCAACCCTATATATAATCTTTAACACGAGATTCAGCACCATAAGACCCAAAAATATTAGTTTTCTCTCAATTTTCTTCCAGAACAACTATTAGGGTTCATAGTTCAAGATCTGAAGCATCAAAATCCCTCCGTTAGAAGTTCAAGAATCATAAACGAAGTTATGCAGATGTTCATTCTTGGGCCCCTTCCGCCCAAGAAGTTCAAAAGTCTTTTTTAAAGTTCCAAGATATACATTTTTTGAATTCCCATAAGATATATAGTTTGAATGTTGAAGTTCATATTGATATTGAGTTTTAAGTCATGTGTTGATCATAAGGATGAAAGTATTGACTTTAGTGTGTGATTGCTTATGTGTTGTTCATGATAAAGTCTCTTTAAGAAGTCCGTTAAATCATATAATCATGACAATTAGAGGTAAAGAATTATGGTATGATCAAATTGTGCCTCCCATATGTGTGATAGAATGTTTGTATCAAAAATGTAGCACCATTGTAGTATCTAAGTATGAGATCCCCAATGTTGTGACAAGCAAATCATGCCAAGTGTTTATTGTATTGCCAATATGAGTGAAGTATGATATGTTGCATGTACTCCCTATTCATATGCCCTAGTTGAATACTTCATGATACAATAGCATGCCTCTATATGCAATTTACATGTTGGATGATTCCCAAGTGCTTAAAGTGATACATCCTTGATTGTATTGCGAATGATGGACTATTGCTTTGACGTTGAGGTGATCGATTATGGTTATGATGTGATATTGGTCATACATTCAAGAGTCAATTCCTATCAGTTTCCTTCTATCGAGTCCTGAGGGTACTTGTACCCAAAAAACATAGCTGTGTGCCTAGAGCTGAGTCAGTCTCAAGATAATCTCAGTCATGCTATGATCAGTAGAACTCAATCAGTGACTAAATAGTAAGAAAATATCAGTAATCTTAGTATTTATTCTAATCAAGCTCTGTACTCAGTTCAGACCATAGTAGTATTCAGTATCCAGTCAAGATTTCAATAAAGCTCAGTAAGATATGTGATCCAGTAGGACTCAGATAGAAAGTAAAATTCAGCAGTATTCCGTCAGATACAAAATCAAGAAAACTCAGTTGCGGTAGTCAAGTAAGATAATCAGTAACAAGATTCAGCTAAGTCTAAGTACAGATTCAGTTAAGAATCAGTTCAGTCTATTTCAGTTAGGAGTAGGAACTAGCACCGAGCGAGTGCAGGATGGCGGCTTCCCCATTAGAGAGGCAGAGTCATTAGCAGCAATCCCTGTACTCCAGAACTACGTATCCATCACAGGATAAGGAGTCACCCGTTAGATAAAGGCTGGGCTACCTGCTAGAGTCACCCATATCCTTAGTCTTGACTTCCTCTTGAGGGTCACCCATTAGAGAGAATTGACTGGAGGTTTTTACCCGTGGCACAGTATTGACACCCTTCTAGCTGGGGTTATAGGTTAGAGCCCACTAGTTTAGATTTAGGGCATGTCGGTTAAGTGAGAACTCCCACGGTTATAGTTTCAATATCAGTATTCAGAGTAGAACTCAGAAATAAGGGCTGTCAGATACAGTCACATATCTCAGTAAGAAACTCAGAAAGTTCCTTTGATTCATGGACCACCCATTATATAGGCTTGGTTTCACATAAGTTACTCAGTATCAGTACTTGCAGAGGTCACCCGTTAGATAGGCTTGATCTCAGTTTTAGATTTTATTGAGTATTCTTATTATCAGATCCAGAGATCACTCATTTATAGGCCTGTTCTCTAGCTCAGTCAATCTTAATCATTATCAGAAGATTCAGAGCACACTGTTAGATAGGCTTGATCTCAAATTCAAATTTAATCACTCGTTATCATTATGAGAAGACTTAGAGATCCTCCGCTAGATAGGTTTGATCTCAGATTTCAGTCAGTCGATATCAGCAAGCTTAGAATTTAGATGTCGATATTAGCTTACTCAGTTATTCAGTATTTCAGAGTTGTTGAACTCAAGAACCAATTATCAGTAGACTCAGTCATCCAATTTCTCAATATTAATAAGTACAGTATAATCAGTTTCAATTATCAAATTTTGTCTTACTATGCTCAGTGACAGTATGTTCAGTAGCTTCAGATTCTCTATGTATGCTAATCCAGCTCTTGCATATCATTTAATTAAGTTATGTTCATGTATAAGCCCTTGCATTCAGCCCTACTCCATTTGCATACTCAGTACATTCAAATGTACTGACGCATTTGCACTATGGTGTATTTGTGTAACGCCCCATAAATTTGTGCAATACATCATTCCTTATTAGTATGGGCATAGGATAAGAAATCTTGAAAAAAAATTCTAAAGTCTTGAAAGACTTAAACTCATTTTTTAGCTATTAATCTTCGGGGATCTTATTTTCAACCTTCCCGACATCCGTTTTTAGATTTTCTTGTGGAGTTGCGATGGGGCAAGGTTGTAGTACGTCTCAGAAGAATTTCGGAATTTTTAGATGAGCCTAAGGTCATTTTTGGGTTGGCAAAATAGTAGATAAAGGCGCTAAGAGGGCGCCACCCTGGGTTCTCCTAGGGTCTAAGCAGGGCGCCGCCCTACCTAATGCGCCCAGCCAAATTTCATGCACTATTCCATCTCATTAAGGGCATTGTAGTATTTATCCAAAACCCTATCAAATTAAACACAGGATTACACTCCCCATTGAGAATAATATTGATATTTTCACCAAAAACCCTCAAGAACACTCTAAAGGGTTTCAACCTAAAAATCCAAGTAGTTCGATATTTAATCGTAGATTTTTCAAATTGACCGTATATTTGGAATCCCCGCAGCGTAGGCTTCAAGAAGCACCTATTATTTTCGTATATATAGGTACGTGGGGTTATCCTAAAAATCTCATGGGCTTAAAAACTTATGTTTCAAAAATGGCGGTTTTGAAATTATGAATATAATCAAGTTTTAAGCATCTCAACGATATTGATTTGGTCGTTAGGCCTATTAACGAAGTGATTTGATATATTATATATGTATATGCTTGTGATTCAAAAAGATGTTGACTTGAGAGCATGAATTATGTGAAATCCCTCTCTTGATATGAAATTGTTTTGTATTTTCATATGATAAGAATTGTTTGAAATCCTCTTGACAAGCATGACATGGAGTGTTTTGAAAACCTGTTACGATTGGACATGATTTGACTTGCAAGGAGAGGGTTGTTTATATTGAAATTGTGAATATAATGATTGAATTAAAGGATGATATGATATTGATGACTTTCAAGTCGGGAATAACGATACCCTATAGAATATGATATGTGATGGAATTAAGTGTAGTTGAATGCAATGATTTTTCATGAGATAGGTCGATCCCCGAAGAAGACGTTTAAGTGTAAGGGCTCATTGCTAGAAACCATGTTTGTCTACATGGGAATTTCGTCCTATGATTTGTGATCTTGTGTACCCGATATATATATATTATCCCAATTTGGGACTACGGTTAGGAGCCTACTTTGTGATCTTGTGTACTACCATACTTTATTGGGTCGAGATACCCTGCTATGTGATCTTGTGTGTCTTCCCCTCACTTATACTCTAATCTCGATGGCAACAGAGGTTTGACAGTTTGTGTAAATGTGATATTATAGGGTATTCCAGCTTGCTCAGCAGCATTACATTGTTGTTGAAAAATTATTACATTTTGCCCATGTATTTTCAAATGACTTGATATAAAACTGCTTTATAATGGCTCACACCTATATTTTATAAAAAATATTATGTTTTGTTTTGATTTCTCTACATACAAGTACTTTTGTATTGACCCCCTTCCCTCCCAAGTTCTGAGGTGCAGTCTAGGGGACTAGAAAATCAGTAGATTCACAGGAAGATTTGTCGAGTCACTTGGTGAGCCTTTTATATTCCAGAAGGCCTAATTGTCTGGCAGTTTCATTTATCATTTAGTAGTTTTAGGTTTACTGGGGCCTTGTCCCAGTTTTCAGATAGTTATTTGTTTCAGTCATGTAGTAAAGATTTCACAGACGTTTTCCAGATGTTGATAAAGATTGTGGGACATTATATTCCCATTGGTGTTTTCATGTGATTCTTGAACATGTTTCCGTTACCTTCCACATTTCTTTTATTAAATGAATTTGTGCATGATTACCAAACAAATAGGGGTGTTTTGGGCCTTTATGGTTTGGAATGCTCGTCACGGCCAGGGCTCTAGTTCGGTTCATGACAAACTTGGTATCAAAGCATAGTTCATGGTCCCAGGGTGAAATCACATTGAATAGAGTCTTGTTTATGGGTGTGTAGCATGTCATACTTATAAGTAGGAGGCTACTAGGTAATTAGGAAATGTTTCCCTTCTTTGTGAATTAGTTCGTGCTTCAGAGTCAAGTCTGTTCCTAATCCATGATCTTTTATCTTATAGAAATAACAGTCATGCCTCCTCATCGCCATACCAATTAGAGTGCTCTGAATGATGAAGTCTGTCCTACTCATGGGATGAGGACACATAACAGGGTTTCCACTCTAGAGCCTGCCCCTACTTCAAGAGTCCCTCCTGTCCCAACCAGTCCACCTCAGGCTCCACAGACCAATATGAACCTTCCCCCAACTTCTTAGGGGAACATATCATATCAAATGCAAAGTTCAGGCAGTCTATTCATATATTAACACAGTTGGTGGTTGTACAAACTCAGCAGTCAGAAGAATCTAGGTCTGCATCTGTTGCTTCTGAAGCTACACGGTGAGCCAATTCATGAGAATGAATCCTGCCATATTTGAAGGTACTAAAGTAGAAGAGGATCCGCAAGAATTTGTAGATAAAATGGAAAAGATCTTCAAAGTGATGCTTATAGATAAGGTAGAAGGGGTAGAATTGGCAGTGTACCAGCTGAAAGAGGTGGAAAATCATTGGTATAACAATTGGGAAGATACGAAGGGTGACAATGCTGAGCCCTCAGTATAGAGTGAGTTCGTAGATGCTTTCCTTGACTGATTCTTTCCTTTAGAGTTGAGGGAGGCAAAGGCTGAGGATTTCATAAATCTAAAATAGGGGAAGACGAGTGTTTAGGAGTATACTCTAAAGTTCAATCAACTGGCCCGTTATGCTCCTGAGATGACAAGTAGTATGAGGGCCTAAATGAGGAATTTTGCATCCGGCCTTTCAGATGATCTGGTGCTTGAGTGCTAAGGAGCTATGTTGAATAAGGATTTGGACTTTTCTAGACTGATAGTTCATATGCAATAGGTAGAGGAGAAGAAAAAGAAGATCTTTGAAGCTAGGGAGAATGAGAGATAGGAAAAAAGAGCTAGATCTGCCGACCAGGGTCACAGTCAACCTCAATGCGGTAAGTGGGGTAAGAAATGGCAGAAGAAGAAGAATTGGGGCAATGCACAGTCTGCTGCCAGTACCCCAGCACCCAGACCACCAACAGACAGACGATCTTAGAGTTTTCAGACTCATCATGGATCTAGAGCCCCAGATACTTAGTCGCAGGGAAGTATGGCCCAGCAGCGTCTTACTTATCCATGATGTGAGACTTGCAGAAAAAATAATCCAAGGAGGTGTTTCTTCAAGGGGAAAAATTATTATACTTGTGGCAAAGTGGGCCATCTTTAAAGAGATTGCCCTTCTGCTAGAGGAAATGCGGGGGGGACTAAGCCTCAAGATGCCTCTATGGATTCACCTCCTAAGGGTGCCCCTTCAGCTTCTAAGAGCGATCGTAACCGATTATATGCTTTGGCTAACCGCCAGGAGGTGGAAGCTTCGCCAGATATTGTCATCGATACATTATGAATCTTTTATCATGATGTTTATGTATTGCTTAATCTCGGGTCTACTCTGTCTTATGTGACCCCTCATATGGCTGTTGGTTTTGGGTTTAAACCTGAAGTTATTGTAGAACCCTTCATTGTTTCCACGTTTGTAGGTGATTCTATTATTGCTATAAGGGTGTATAAAAATTTTGTTGTGACTATTCTTAGTAGGGATACTATGGCAAACCTTATAGAAATTGATAGATTTTGATGCTATCCTCGAGATGGACTGGCTCCATTCGTTTTATGCCACACTCGATTATAGAACCCAGAGGGTTACTTCTTCGTTCTCGAATGAGACACCAATTGAATGGGAAGGGAATTCTGTGACACCTAGAGGTAACTTTATCTCTTATCTTAAAGCCCAAAAACTCATTTCCAAAGGTTTTATGTACCATCTAATTCGAGTAAAAGATTCCAGAGTTGAAAATCTTCCTCTTCAGTCAGTCTCTGTAGTGAATGAGTTTCCATAAGTCTTTCCCGAAGACCTCCCAGGGATACCTCCTAATTGGGAGATAGATTTTGGCATTTATGTGTTTCCAGACACTCATCCTATTTCCATTCCGCCATATAGAATGGCTCCCACGGAATTGAAAGAGTTAAGAGAACAGCTCGCAAACCTCCTAGACAAAGGCTTTATTCATCATAGTGTTTCCCTGTGGGGTACACCCATACTTTTCGTGCGAAAGAAGGATGGGTCCCTTCGTATGTGCATAGACTACCGCCAGTTGAACAAGGTCACTATTTAAAACAAATATCCTCTTCCTAGGATTGATGATCTTTTGACCAACTTCAGGGTGCTTAGTTTTTTTTTGAAAATAGACCTTCATTTGGGTTATCATCAGTTGAAGGTTAGGGAGTCAGACATTCCCTAAATAGCCTTCCGAACCCGATATGGTCACTATGAGTTCTTAGTTATGTCTTTCGGGTTGACTAACGCCCCTACAACCTTTATAGATCTTATGAATAGGGTATTCCGTCAGTTTCTAGACTTGTTCGTCATAGTGTTCATTGATGATATTCTGATCTATTCCAAAAGTGAGGAGGACCATGCCAATCACCTTCGAATTATCCTTCGGAGCCTTAAGGATCATTAATTATATGCTAAGTTCTCCAAATATGAATATTGGATGAATGTTATTGCTTTTTTAGGGCATATTGTATCTAGTGACGGGAGTAGAGTGGATCTCCAAAAGATTGAGACAGTTAGAAAATGGCCCAGACCCATAACTCCAACCTATATTCGGAGCTTCTTGGTCCTCGAGGGTTATTACAAAAGATTTGTAGAGGGTTTTTCTTCCATAGTTGCTTCGCTCAGTAAATTGACTCAGAAAAAGGTAAAGTTTGTGTGGTCTGATTTGTGTGAAAATAGTTTTGAGAAGTTGAAACAAGTTGACTACTGCTCCTGTTTTGACTCTTCCCGATGGTGTAGATAGTTTTGTAGTATACTGTGATGCATCCCGTGTGGGACTTGGTTGTGTTTTGATTCAGCATGGTAAGGTGATAGCTTATGTATCTAGGCAGTTAAAGGTGCACGAGAGGAATTACCCCACTCATGACTTGGAGTTAGCAGCCATTTTGTTTGCACTTAGAATTTGGAGGCATTGTCTCTATGGAGTGCATGTTGATATTTATACAGACTACAAAAGTTTGCAATATGTTTTCTCACAGAAAGAATTAAACCTCAGGCAGAGGCGTTGGATGGAGCTTTTGAAAGAATGTGATATAAGCCTGCATTACCATTTGGGCAAGGCAAATATTGTAGCCGACGCTCTCTACAAGTTGTCTATGGGCAGCCCTTCACATGTTGAAGAGGGGAAGAGAGATATGGTGAAGGATATTCACCGCCTTGCAAATCTGGGAGTACGACTCTTAGATTTCGAAGATGGAGGGGTGATTGTTCATGATATAGCTAATTCATCCCTTTGTGCTGAAATTAAAGAGAAGCAAGTTGAAGATCCCATCTTGATGCAAATCAAGAAAGTGTGGGTCAAAAAAAGGTAATGTCATTCAAAATTGGTGGTGATGGTATTATGAGATATCAGGGTAGGTTGTGTGTTCTGAATGTTGATGGACTATGGAAAAGGATCCTTGATAAGGCTCACACTTCAAAGTATATCATTCACCCAGGCTCTACTAAGATGTACCATGATCTGAAAACCTGGTATTGGTGGAATAACATGAAACATGATGTAGCTGATTTTGTTTCCAAGCGTTTGAACTGTCAACAAGTGAAGGTAGAGCATTTGAGGATAGGAGGTACTTCCTAAGAGATAGCTCTGCCTTTATGGAAGTGAGAGATGATAAATTTGTACTTTGTTATAGGACTTCCAAAGTCCCGAAACCAGTGTGACTCCATTTGGGTGATTGTAGATCGATTGACAAAGTCAACCCACTTTTTGCCTGTGAGGACTAATTATTTGGGAGACAATTAAGTGAAGTTGTACATTGAGGAAATATTCCATTTGCATAGAGCACCTGTGTTCATTATATCCGACCGAGGTACGTGGTTTTCTTCTCAGTTTTGGAGATCTTTTCAGAAAGGTTTAGGTACTCAAGTGAACCTAAGTACAACATTCCATCCCCAGACTGATGGGCAAGCTGAGTACACTATTCAAACCCTTGAGGACATGTTAATGGCTTGTGTAATATATTTCAAAGGTAGTTGAGTAGATCATTTGCCATTGATAGAGTTCGCTTATAATAATAGCTTCCATGCTAGTATTAAGATGGCACCATTTGAAGCAATGTATGGGAGAAGATACAGGTCTCCTATAGGCTGGTATGAAGTTGGTGAAACGCGGTTGTTTGGTCCTGAGCTTGTTCATTGGGCAATGAAGGTTGTGAAATTAATCAGAGAGCGACTTAAGATAGCTCAAAGTCGTCAGAAATCCTATGCCGACATTAGGAGAAGAGGATTAGAGTTTGAGGTTGAAGATAGGGTATTTCTTAAAGTTTCTCCCATGAAGGGAGTTATGCAGTTTGGGAAGAAGGGTAAGCTGAGTCCTCGCTATATAGGACCATACTGGATTGTAAAGAGGATAGGTGGTGTTACGTATGAATTAGAGTTACCTGCTAGTCTGGGCTCTGTTCACCCGGTATTCCATATGTCCATTTTAAAGAAGTGCATGGGAGATCATTTTTTAGTGTTTCTGGTTGAAGAAATCAAGGTGACCGATTCTTTGTCTTATGAAGAAGAGCCTATAGCAATTCTGGATCGCCAAGTTAGGAAGTTGAGAAGCAAAGAGGTAGCCTCAATCAAATTGTTGTGGAGAAACCAAAAATTTGAAAAAGCAACTTGGGAATCGGAAGATGACATAAGAAATAGATACCAAAACCTATTCAATCCGGTGATTCAAGAAGAAGGTACAATTCCTATTCTATGCCTTCTTTCCTATGTCTGATTGTTATTGCAATCATGCATGACTGTATTCTGCAACATCATTCGAGTACAAATGATCCCAAGGGGGGATAATGTAACGCCCCATAAATTTGTGCAATACATCGTCCGTTATTAACATAGGCAAGGGATAAGAAATCTTGAAAAAAAATTCTAAGTGTTGAAAGACTTAACTCATTTTTTAGCTTGTAATCTCCAGGGATCTTATTTTCAACCTTCCCGACATCCGTTTTAAGATTTTCTTTTTGCGTTGCGATAGGGAAAGGTTGCAGTACGTCTCGGAAGAGTTTCGGAATTTTTAGACGAGCCTAAGGTCATGTTTGGGTTGGCAAAACAGTAGATAAAGGCGCTCAGGGGGCGCCGCCCAGGGTTCACCCCCGCTCTAAGCGGGGCGTCGCCCTGGTCTTACCCCAGGTGAAAGAAAGGCGCCGCCCAGGGTTCTGCCAAGGTCTAAGCAGGACGCCTCCCTACCTAGCGCGCCCAGCCAAATTTCATGCACTATTCCGTCTCATTAAGGGCATTGTGGTATTTATCCAAAACCCTATCAACTTAAACATGGGATTACACTCCCTATTGAGCATAATATTGATATTTTCACCAAAAATTCTCAAGAACACTCTAAAGGGATTCAACCTAAAAACCTAATTAGTTCGATATTTAACCATAGGTTTTTTGAATTGACCGCATATTCGGAATCCCCGTAGCGTAGGCTTCAAGAAGCACCTATTATTTTTGCATATAGAGGTATGTGGGGTTATCCTAAAAATATCATGGGCTTAAAAATTCATGTTTTAAAAATGGCAGTTTTGAAATTATGAATATAATCATGTTTTAAGCATCTCTATGATATTGATTTGGTCTTTAGGCCTATTTCCGAAGTGATTTGATATATTATATATGTATATGCTTGTGATTCAAAAAGATGTTAACTGAGAGCATGAAATATATAAAATGCCTCTCTTGATATGAAATTGTTTTGTATTTTCATATGATGCGAATTGTTTGAAATCCTTTTGACAAGCATGACAT
This sequence comes from Capsicum annuum, assembly GCF_002878395.1. Lineage (NCBI taxonomy): Eukaryota > Viridiplantae > Streptophyta > Magnoliopsida > Solanales > Solanaceae > Capsicum > Capsicum annuum. The sequence continues at coordinate 61,539 of NW_025886547.1, forward strand.
GAAGGGTTTTGAAAAATTATTACGATTAGACATGATTTGACTTGCAAGGAGAAGGTTGTTTATATTGAAATTATGAATATAATGATTGAATGAAAGGTTGATGTGATATTGATGACTTTCAAGTCGGGTATGACGATACCCCACAGAATATGATATGTGACGGAATTTAATGAAGTTGAATGCATTGATTTTTCATGAGATAGGTGGATGCCCGAAGAAGGCATTTAAGTGTAAGGGCTCATCGCTGGAAACCGTGTTTTCCGACATGAGAATTTGGTACCATGCTTTGTGCTCTTGTATACCCGATATATATATTATCCCAATTTAGGACTATGGTTAGGAGCCCTACTTTGTGATCTTGTGCACTACAATACTTTATTAGGTCGAGACACCCTGCTGTGTGATCTTGTGTGTCTTCCCCTCACTTCTACTCTAATCTTGGCGGCAACCGAGGTTTTACAAATTGTGTAAATGTGATATTGTAGGGTATTCCACCTAGATCAGTTGCATTACATTGTTGTTGAAAAATAATTACATTTTTCCCATGTGTTTTCAAATGATTTGATATGAAACTTCTTTATAATGGCTCACACCTATATTTTATAAAAATATTATGTTTTGATTTGATTTCTCTGCATGCCAGTTCTTTTGTATTGACCCCCTTCCCTCCCAGATTCGGAGCCGCAGTCTAGGGGTCCAGAAAATCAGTAGATTCTCAGGTAGATATGCAGAGCCACTTGGTGAGCCTTTTATATTCCGTAAGGCCTGATTGTCTGGCAATTTCATTTATCATTTAGTAGTTTTGGGTCTACTGGGGGCCTTGTCCCAGTTTTTAGATAGTTATTTGTTTCAGTCATATAGTAGAGATTTCGCAGACATTTTCTAGATGTTGATAGAGATTGTGGGACATTATATTCCCATTGTTTTTTCATGTGATTCTTAACCATGTTTCCGTAATATTGCTTATCTTTCGCATTTCTTTTATCGTATCAATTATGTGCATAATTACCAGACAGGGGTGTTTCGGTCCTTTATGGTTCAGAATGTTCATCACGGCTAGGGCCCCGGTTCAGGTCGTGACAATTTGTTTTCTTTTACACCAAAGGTTCAGAGGCACGAGATATAAAATATCCATAGCAGATCAGTTCCAGTCAGCAGCAGTAGACGTAGCAGTGAGTCCTCATCAGTAGAGGTTGCTCATTATTTTTCTATTGCATTTAGATTCAGTTTATTTCAGTAGTTGGAGTTAGTTGGGGACATTTCCCTTCAACTACACAGTTCAAACAGTTTAGAGGCTCTTCAAACAGATGTATAAGTATTCAGTTTCAAATTTGTGTATTTGAGATGTTTTGAACCTTATGGCAAGTTTCAGCCAGTTTCTGCATGTATTTCACTATATTATACAGTTCTCAGGTACAAATATCAGAAGAGGGTTACCTTGTGTCCCTTCAGGATCATAAGCACTGTATGACATTCCAATTACAAAAAATCGGGGCGTTACACAAATTCTCTTTAAGCCCATTTTTAACCTTTTCTAAACATGCATCATTCTAACCTCCAAAATATAAAAATATAAAGCAAATTTTGCATTTTGTTCTGTTTTGATTCTGTCATGGAATTTTTTATTTTGGTATCGTCATAACAAGAATTGCAAGTCAGATATCTAAGCCATACAATATCATGATATAATCCTTTAATTCAAAACATAATGTTTGGACCACCAAATCATTCAAACAGTTCAAGAGAATTTTTATATCAAAATTCATGAAAAACTTATGCAAAGATTCTCTCTTTTAATTCACCAACATGTGGTGGTCAATTACCTTGTAGAAAACCATGAAATTCTTTCAATGATCATCTTTAACATTTACAAACAAGAAATATCCCTCTTTTCAATCCACAACCAATATAAAGTTCATAAATGATAGTAAAACCCTTGGTTCATGCGTTAAGACATGTAACTGAGAAACCCATAACTTGTAAATAAAGAAATAACACAATAAGAGAGGGAAATACAATATTCATGCGCTCAATTCATATTTCAAACCTAAAAACACATATATACATATACACGAGTAAAAATTCAAGTTTATGGGAAGACATCAAGACCAAAACATTCACAATATATACTTCCTAATGTAATTCAAAATCCTTCGTAAACTTATGATTTCTCAACATTAAAAACCTTATTAAAAAAATTTCATCATGCACATGTAGTTTAGGAAAACCCCACATACCTTACATTGATTAGTCTGAAGATTGGAAACCAAATCTTGACTCTGTTCTTGAAAATCTTGAAGTTAAATGGCTTGAATTCTTGTATTGGAGAAGAAGAGTTGAATCTTATTTCTTGGGAGGTGGCTAGGAATTTGAATCTTGTTTCTTGGGAGGTGGCTAGGATTTTTCTTTGATAGAAAACTGAATAAAGAGGCAACTAATTCTCCTTATGGCTAAAATTTTGTGTTATGGACAGATGTTGGGTGATGGAATATGACCAAAGTTCCCTTAGAACCTTGAGGAATTCAAACAGCATGTGAAACAGCTTCAGGTTGCATTAGATATTGCGTTAGGGAGAGCAATGCGTCGCGTCGCTATCGCGTCAGCTTACTGCCTCTCACGAAAAATGTCATAACTTTTTACTCGTCTATTAGATTAAGGCGAAATTGGTATCATTGGAAAGGTGACTCAATTATATACAATTTGGTGGGTTTTGAGTTTAAAAATTCCAAATATATCAAAAGTTATATACATTCAAATTTGACCCTTGTAGAATCGAATACCAACCTTTGGATGATTCAAAGGCTCTTAGCTCAATTTTGCTCTAAGTGATTTCCATGAACATTTTTCAACTCATAACCACTTAACACACTAGGATAAATATCATGACACGTTAATTTAAATATGAGTCATGGGATTAGACTTTACACACGTAGGAACAAAGGTTCGATAAGTAGCTCAAAAATGCAGGGCTTTAAATTTTGAATCATTCATCCCCGAATTATTTGTAGGGACTTATTGAAACTTTAAAAGTGTAGACTAAAGAATGAAACCTCGCATTGAACATTTTTCCTCAACTACAAAGGCATCAAATGAGCTTCTTAATAACCCATAGTAAAATGTGTAAGCACGAAACATGTCGTAATGATACTTTACATTGAGATGATCTTGCACATGAGTTCTATGAATCATAATCATCACAACATAAAGCATGACTTAATTTGGTGTTAATAGGCCTGATTTATATTGGTACTAATCATGAAATAAGTTTTTGCGGAAGACGAGAAATCATAGCGTTCTCCACCTTACAAGATACCACGAATAGACATTACACTTAGAAACACTACTAATCTATGACCCAACCAACAAATAACATAGTTCATCATTTCTAACTTACAATTCTCCCATAACACTTCTAACCATAAGAGTTTGAATCCCGCCGCGTAATACTCCTAGGTTGAAGCCTAACTCGGAGAAAAGAGGTGTTAATTTGAGCTGTGGGAACCTATATAAGAATATTACTTTACCTTATCACTACCATCAAACACCATGGGGTTTTAATTTAGGGAATACTAACCATGTAGTACACAGGTTGTGTTTTAATCAATCACAACATTCAAGCCTATCATTACTACACCCACTTCATGGATTTTCCCCACTAAGACCAGCAAATTCAATCACTTTCACAAAGATTTTCGCCATATATCTCCTTCCTAACTATTTCTCATAATGAAAGTCCATCCTTTTCTTTCCCCTATCACCAATAACCTTTCCTAAAGAGATCAAATCAATATTTTCACATTCAAGAACATCAACTTACCCTCCCTGCATCACTACTACTCTTCCATAACAACTATCATACTATTATTCGGAGGGTCATTGAGGTACCCGAGCATTTTCATGAAGAAAGGGAGTAACAATATTTGATTATATAATATTTTTATTGCACTACCCAAGGTGGGATATGACATGAAGGTACAATACAATAGGCACAAAGTGCTCCATATATCAAGTGTCTAGATCATAAATAGAGAGTCGTTCAAACGTAAACCTACACAACATTAGTTCTTAGGACTGGGCATAGTGATAAACATATGAGCATATATCATGAGGAGTATAACATAAAGACAAAACTCATGGATCCAAAGACTGAGACAAGGATTGCCACTTGAAGCTATTGCTTCTTATTTTCCGAGCTGAGATACTCATAAGTTTGCATAAACTTTATCACTTTGGCTAAACCCAACATAGAATGATTCGGCAACGTACGAAAACATAGTTTCTTAGAACCAAGCATGATTTGGGACACGGATTTTTGGATCATGAACATCATAACATAGAGCTTGAATACATGAAAGATTGGGTTACTGAGACATTATTGCTTCTAGTTTAGCGGTCAAGTCATAACATAAGTTGCATAGATAACTCGGACCTTGGGGATAGGCACGACTTCAATATATAAGACATTGGTAGAATATCCTTCTTAAATTGAGATTGGAGGAGCTTGCTTGAATTGGAATATATTTTTGTCAGGATTCTTACCTGAAACTTGACCGCACAAGAAAATTTTGGGAACTACCTTACTTCAGCATCTCCTACTTAGATCAAAGACAGCCTCCTAGACTTGAGGACATATCCTCTCATTACATCTACATGCACAACAATCAACCCAACGGAGTACCACCATACACATCAATGCTAAACTCCCCCCTGATAAATTATACTCTGAAAGTAGTAATTTTTGAAAATGCTACTCTTAACTTTCGCTAGCCTCTATAGTTATCACCCTATCATTCCCACTCTTGTGAGCATGCACATCCATACTCAAACCTTGCCTCAATATCATAAATAAAAGCATGATGTGCTGAAACCCTGCCTCAATATCATGAAAGACTTTCTCAAACAATGACGATTACAAGATCATTATTGAATTTTTTAAAACTAATACTATTAGTACTATTATTTCTTTTAAGATGTAGTGAGTTGATATTTATTAAAAGCTCTAGTACTGTACAAGTATTTTAAGAGGAAAAAATGAAGACCCGTCATTGTACCTCAATTGCTAAACTCTTATAGTTATATAGCTAATGTCTCACTTTAAAGATCATTCAATCTTTCTTATTAATATTAAAATTATCATCCTAGGGGTGGACTGAGTTTTACAAAAGTTTTCATCTGATCTAAGAAAATTTAGATGTTTTTTCGATTCTTATTCTTTGTGAGTAAGATAGCTAATTTTTTTATTAAAAACAACTATCAAATAAAACAGTTTAAGCACTATACATTTATACATAAAAAGATGTAAGCAAAATCAAGTAATTTATTAATTCGACAATAGAAGACAACTCTCTTATTAGCAATAATTGAAAACCTAATAAAGTTAAAACGAAATTGACAATAGGAAAATAAGTCATTTCTAGTGTTTGCTCCCTTAAAATTATTTTTCAACAAAACGAGTAAAATGACTTACCCCTTTAAAATAACATAAACATTTAATACATAATTGTCATTAAAATAATGTCCAGTTAGGTGATATTATCATAAATCATTAATTATGGTCCATGCATAATCCTATCTAACCTATCTATGCAGTTTTTAATAAGCTAATTTATGGTAAGTATCAGTTTGCAGATTCTCATGGTAGATACTATTGTCATGGTATTTGGATATACTATATGATGGCAACTACAAGTAACCTAAAGGAATATATATGTCTTTCTATATGCAATCCAGGTATATCACAAAATGTGGTCCCAAGAAGGTGTGGTAGCTCGAGCCTGGCCTCGACTTGTCAGGACTCAAACGCATCGCGAGTGGCACCCACACTATTTCTCCACACGGATAACCAACATTCCTCAATTACCCAATACAAATACTTAACAAATTTTAAGAATGAAATACCAACTTCATTAATCAATCAAATATCTATAAAAGTCCAAATAAATGACAAGTACAAAAAATAGAAATGTCTAAAATAGCCCTAAGAACTGAAAGTCATAGCACCAACACATATAACAATGCCGAACTATTGGCAAAACCCAAAAAACCAATATACTAAAAAGGTGTGTGTCCATAACATTTGATTAAGAACTATGAGTAGGTTGACTCATGGCTGCCTAGAAGATGTAGATCACCCTTGAGTCAGAACAATAACCAACCAAAGATGAGGTATCGCTAAAGTGGCTTGAATATGCTCCGTACTGAACAAGATAATTAGTCGATGAAATATTAATACGTGCTAAAACTTTGCATGTTTTTCCAATTTATTTTTAAATTTATTACATCCAATGACCCACCAGGACATTATCTACACCTTCATGCTTTCTCAAAGTTTAGAGATTTCCATCGCTACCCCAAGTAATTTATAACTTGGTGGGATTGATCATTCAGTAATCGGGCAGTTCGTTTGTAAGGGCACGTTTGGATTTAAGAAATGTTAGCTTAGGGCTATAAGCCCGTGTCACCCAGATTTCAGCACCGATATTGCCAGGCTCGCTTGGCAAGTTCGGTGTGCGCCCAGTTTTCAGCATTTGACTTCCGTCTCTTGAGAGGTAAAATGTTAATCTTCCAACCCTATATATATTATTTAACACGAGATTCAGCACCATAACACCCAAAAATATTAGTTTTCTCTCAATTTCCTTCAAGAACAACTATTAGGGTTCATATTTCAATATCTGAAGCATCAAGATCCCTCCGTTAGAAGTTCAAGAATCATAAACTAAGTTATGCAAATGTTCATTCTAGGGCCCCTTCCGCCCAAGAAGTTCAAAAGTCTTTTTTAAAGTTCCAAGATTTACATTTTCTGAATTCCCATGAGTTATGTGGTTTGAATGTTGAAGTTCATGTTGATATTGAGTTTTAATTCATGTGTTGATCATAAGGATGAAAGTACTGACCTTAGTGTGTGATTGCTTATGTGTTGTTCATGATAAAGTCTCTTCAAGAAGTCTGTTGAATCGTGTAATCATGATAATTAGAGGTAATGAATTATGGTATGATCAAATTGTGCCTCCCATATATGTGATAGAATGTTTGTATAAAAAATGTAGCACCATTGTAGTATCTAAGTATGAGATCCCCAATGTTGTGATAAGTAAATCATGCCAAGTGTTTATTGTATTGACAATATAAGTAAAGTATGATATGTTGCATGTACTCCCTATTCATATTCCCTTGTTGAATACTTCATGATACAATAGCATGCCTCTATATGTAATTTACATGTTGGATGATTCCCAAGTGCTTAAAGTGATACATCCTTGATTATCTTGCGAATGAATATTGATATGACGTTGAGGTGATAGATTATGGTTATGATGTGATATTGGTCATACATTTGAGAGTCAATTCCTGTCAGTTTCCTTCTATCGAGTCCTGAGGGTACTTGTACCCAAAAAACATAGTTGTGTGCCTAGAGCTGAGTCAGTCTCAAGATAATCTCAGTTATGCTATGATCAGTAGAACTCAGTTAGTGACTGAATAGTAAGAAAATATTAGTAATCTCAGTATTTAGTCTAATCAAGCTCAATACTAAGTTCAGACCTTAGTAGTATTCAGTATCCAGTCAGGATTTCAATAAATCTCAGTAAGATATATGATCCAGTAGTACTCAGATAGAAAGTAGAATTCAGTAGTATTCCGTTAGATATGAAATCAAGAAAACTCAGTTGCGGTAGTCAAGTAAGATAATCAGTAACAAGATTCAGCTAAGTCTAAGTACAAGTTTAGTTAAGAATCAGTTCAGTGTATTTCAGTTGGGAGTACGAACTAGCACCGAGTGAGTACAGGATGGTGGCTTCCTCATTAGAGAGGCAGAGTCATTAGCATCAATCCCTGTACTCCAGAACTACGTATCCAGCATAGGATAAGGAGTCACCCATTAGATAAAGGTTGGACTACCTGCTGGATTTACCCATAGCCTTAGTCTTGACTTTCTCTTGAGGGTCACCCGTTAGAGAGGATTGACCAGAGGTCTTTACCCATGGTACGGTATTGACACCCTTACAGCTGGGGTTATAGGTTAGACCCCACTAGTTTAGATTCAGGGCATGTCGATTAAGTGAGAACTCCCACAGTTATAATTTCAATATCAGTATTCATAGTAGAACTCAGAAATAAGGACTGTCAGATACAGTCATATATCTCAGTAAGGAACTCAGAAAGTTCCATTGATTCATGGACCACCCATTGTATAGGCTTGGTCTCACATAAGTTATTCAGTATCAGTACTTGTAGAGGTCACCCGTTAGATAGGCTTGATCTCAGTGTTAGATTTGGTTGAGTATTCTTATTATCAGATCTAGAGATCACTCGTTTATAGGCCTGATCTCAAGCTTAGTCAATCTTAATCATTATCAGAAGATTCAGAGAACACTGTTAGATAGGATTGATCTCAAATTTAGATTTAATCACTCGTTATCATTATGAGAAGACTTAGAGACCATCCGCTAGATAGGTTTGATCTCGGATGATCTCAAATTTCAGTCAGTTGATATCAGTAAGCTTAGAATTTAGATGTCGACATTAGCTTACTCAGTTATTCAGTATTTCAGAGTTGTTCAACTCAAGAACCAATTATCAGTACACTCAGTCATCCAATTTCTTAGTATTAATAAGTACAGTATAATCAGTTTCAGTTATCAAATTTAGTCTTAGTATGCTCAGTGACAGTATGTTCAGTAGCTTTAGATTCTCTATGTATGCTAATCCAGCCCTTGCATATCATTTAATTAAGTTATGTTCATGCATAAGCCCTTGCATTCAGCCCTACTCTATTTGCATACTCAGTACATTCAAATGTACTGACACATTTGCGCTATGGTGTATTTGTGTAACGCCCCATAAATTTGTGCAATACATTGTTCCTTATTAGCATGGGCATGGGATAAGAAATCTTGAAAAAAAATTCTAAAGTGTTGAAAGACTTAAACTCATTTTTTAGCTATTAATCTTCGGGGATCTTATTTTCAACCTTCCCGACATCTGTTTTTAGATTTTCTTGTGGAGTTGCGATGGGGCAGGTTGTAGTACGTCTCGAAAGAGTTTAAGAATTTTTAGACGAGCCTAAGGTCATGTTTGGGTTGCCAAAACAGTAGCTAAAGGCGCTAAGAGGGCGCCGCCCTGGGTTCTCCTAGGGTCTAAGCAGGGCGCCGCCCTACCTAACGCGCCTAACCAAATTTCATGCACTATTCCATCTCATTAAGGGCATTGTGGTATTTATCCAAAACCCTATCAAATTAAACATGAGATTACACTCCCCATTGAGCATAATATTGATATTTTCACCAAAAATCCTCAAGAACACTCTAAAGGGTTTCAGCCTAAAAACCCAAGTAGTTCGAGATTTAACTGTAGATTTTTGGAATTGACCACATATTTGGAATCCCTGCAGTGTAGGCTTCAAGAAGCACATATTATTTTCGCATATAGAGGTACGTGGGGTTATCCTAAAAATCTCATGGGCTTAAAAATTCATGTTTTAAAAATGGTGGTTTTGAAATTATGAATATAATCATATTTTAAGCATCTCTATGATATTGATTTGGTCTTTAGGCCTACTTTCCAAGTGATTTGATATATTATATATGTATATGCTTGTGATTCAAAAAGATGTTAACTTGAGAGCATGAATTATATGAAATCCCTCTCTTAATATGAAATTGTTTTGTATTTTCATATGATGCGAATTGTTTGAAATCCTCTTGACAAGCATGACATGGAGTGTTTTGAAAACTTGTTATGATTGGACATGATTTGACTTGCAAGGAGAGCGTTGTTTATATTGAAATTGTGAATATAATGATTGAATGAAAGGATGATATGATATTGATGACTGGTAAGTCGGGTATGACGATACCCCACGGAATATGATATGTGATGGAATTAAATGAAGTTGAATGCATTGATTTTTCATGAGATAGGTCGATGCCCGAAGAAGGCATTTAAGTGTAAGGGCTCATCGCTGGAAACCATGTTTGTCTACATGGGAATTTGGTACCATGCTTTGCGATCTTGTGTACCCGATATATATATTATTCCAATTTGGGACTATGGTTAGGAGCCCTGCTTTGTGATCTTGTGCACTACCATACTTTAATCGGTTGAGACTCCCTGCTGTGTGATCTGGTGTGTCTTCCCCTCACTTATACTCTAATCTCGGCGGCAACCAAGGTTTGACAGTTGGTGTAAATATGATATTATAGGGTATTCCACCTAGCTCAGTTGCATTACATTGTTGTTGAAAAATTATTACATTTTGCCTATGTGTTTTCAAATGATTTGATATGAAACTGCTTTATAATGGCTCATACCTATATTTTATTAAAATATTATGTTTTTTTTATTGCTCTACATACCAGTACTTTTGTATTGGCCCCCTTCTGTCCCAGGTTCTGAGGCGCAGTCTAGGGGACCAGAAAATTAGTAGATTCTCAGGCAGATTTGCGGAGTCACTTGGTGAGCCTTATATATTCCAGAAGGCCTGATTGTCTTGCAGTTTTATTTATCATTTAGTAGTATTGGGTCTACTGGGGGACTATGGTTAGGAGCCTTGCTTTGTAATCTTGTGCACTACCATTGGGTCGTGATACCCTGCTGTGTGATCTTGTGTGTCTTTCCTTTACTTATACTCTAATCTCGGTGGCAACCGAGGTTTGACAGTTGGTGTAAATGTGATTTGTAGGGTATTCCACCTAGCTCAGCTACATTGCATTGTTGTTGAAAACAATTTCTTTATGCCTATGTGTTTTCAAGTGATTTGATATGAAATTTCTTTAAAATGGTTCTCAACTATATTTTATAATAATATTATGTTTTGTTTTGATATCTCTGCGTACCAGTAATTTTGTATTGACCTTCTTCCCTCCCAAGTTCGGATGCACAGTCTAGGGGTTCAGAAAATCAGTAGATTTCCTCAGACAGATTCGCAGAGTCACTTAGTGAGCCTTCTATATTTCAGAAGGCCTGATATCTGGCAGTTTCATTTATTAGTTATTACTTTTGGGTCTACTGGGGCCTTGTCCCAGTTTTTAGATAGATATTTGTTTCAGTCATGTAGTAGAGATTTCGCAGATGTTATAGAGATATTGTCTTGATATTGTGGGAAATTATTCCCCATTATTACTTTCGCATGATACTTGACCATATTTCTATTATATTGTGTATCTTCCGCATTTTTTTAAATAAGTCATGTGCATGATTACCAGATAGATAAGGGATGTTTCGGTTCTTGATGGTTCGGGATTTCTCATCATGGCCAGGGCTCTGGTTCTGGTCGTGACACTTAAAAATTTATGTTATAAAAATGGAGGTTTTGAAATTATGAATATGATTATGTTTTAAACATTTATGATATTGATTTGGTCTTTAGGCCCATTCCCGAAGTGATTTGATATATGATATACGTATATGCTTGTATTTCAAAAAGATGTTAACTTGAGAGCATGAATTATATGAAAATCCCTCTCTTGATATGATTTTGTATTAAATCATCATATGATATGAATTGTTGGAAATCATCTTGACAAGCATGGCATGAAATATTTTGAAAATGGTTATGATTTTTGACTTTAAATGAGAGGGTTGTTATGTTGAAATATGATGAATATAATGGTTGCATGAAAGAATGATGTGATATTGATGGCTTGCAAGTAGGGTATCGTCATACCCGACTTGCAAGCCATCAATATCACATCA